>NC_133368.1:300170-384607 GCF_049309525.1 Garra rufa | reverse complement strand
ATAATAAAATACTATAATACTAAACAAGAGATGACTCCGATTAATGGCTTTATTTCTTTTGGATCTGGATGACGTTGAAGTATTGAGTTTATGCATCATCCGGACTCAGAATCGTTTAGTTTATTCTTGGGGAAATGTGCATTTGGATATAAATGCTGTCATAATTTATCATGATGTAGTGATTCGAGCAAATTGAGTGAGTAAATACGCTCAAATATAAAGGAGATGTACAACAGAAATACCATTATTTAGTGGTCATATAAATTACAAACAAGTGAAATGTTGTTTCTTTGTTGATTATATAACAACAGCTTGGAAAACAGACCAAACAGAAGAGGTAAAAGGCATTATTTGAGACATATTAATATAACAGGCGCAGATCTGTAGCGGAACTGACTTTATCCTGCGCTGACGTCATTTTCCAGGCTAATTGGAATAATCTGATCGTTATAATTAGTTTTTAATGTTTACTTAACAATTGTGCATCAATTTAAAAAGTCATAATAGAGGACAAAAATGTCCATGTCAAAAAACTGCCATTAAAATTTGGAGCTCATTTTAAAGAAGACCCTTGGCAGTTGTAAATAAATAAATAAACCAGTGCATGAAAGTGATTTTTCATAAAGAAACATATTTTTTATAAAAGACTTTGAACTCTCAAATTGATAGAAAACTAAAGACATAAATCTACTCAAGCTGTGTTCCAAATTTGAGGTTGATATCACCAAAAAAATAGCTTTTAGGAAGATTTTGTTTGGATGCGGGATCAAACTTTTCCCATTCGATTCCAGCAAAGCTCATTAGGGATTTGTGATTCGCAGCACAGGATCATTTCATTACATGTGCATGCCGAAATCACACAAAAGATTTATTTAGGACACATACAACATACCTTCACAATTACAGCTGCATCATTTACCCAATTGACTCTATAATCGACTATAATTTGCAAAAGCAGAAAACAGGAACAAAGCGAAAATTTGCTTTATATGATAAACTTGGAAAAAATGGCACCATCTAGAAAAAAGTAGTCCATTTTAATTTTGAAGCCTTGCAAACAATACGAAAACCAATTAACAAATATTGCATCCTTTTCTAGGTAAATGGCCCAGGGATTAAAAACTGTAGTTTTAATGGGTTCCAATTAGGGCTGCACGATTTGGAGAAAAAATCTAATTGCGATTTTTCTGATCAAAATTGCGATTTGCGATTTAAAATGTGATTTACTACTATTTCATAAAAGAGCTACAGGTTTGATATGGTGGTTTTAACAGCACCAAAGAAAGACCAAGCATAATCACAAAGTATGCTACACTGTTCTACTGTTTATTTAAAACCTCTTAAACATTGTTGCCTTTTTTAAAATATAGTTGTCAGTTATCATGACATATTAAGAAAATAACTACAGTATCTTAAATAAAATTAAATTAACAATTAAAATTATATAATAAAATATTATTAAAATCTTTTATAATATAAATAAATAAATATTACATATATATATATATATATATATATATATATATATATATATATATATATATATATATATATATATATATATACACACACATATATATAATTTTATAATAAAATATAAATAAAATTTTAAACTTTTAGGAATCCAAACACACTGTAAACAATTTTACATCAGTAAAACACTGATGATAACCTACATTAAGAGACACTTTGTTGGGAAGTTGAGCCGCTGCTCCCGCTCATCTTTTCCAAATGGCGTTAACGTTATTTGCTCAGTACATGCAGTAGAGACCTGCACTCCTACGGGAGTATATAGCGGGACCCGAGGCAACCGACTGCGGCGCGGGACAAAACTTGATGGGAGAGTGCGGCTGTTCGGGACGCGGGAAAATAAAATGATTCGCGGGACCCCCGCAAAATAGAAATATCTAAAAAGCAAAATATTGTTATTCATCTATTGCACAAAAGCAGCAAGAACAACTAGTATACAACTTACAACTATGATTAGTAAGCACAAGGATAGGCAGTCATCAGAGGTGTTTAAGTTAGAATCCACTCACTGCTCAAACATTCTTGCACAGTGCGGAATATTGCGTGCTCGCGAATTAAAACACACGAAGTGTAGACATTGTGAAAGATTCATTGTGCATAATATTCATTGTGTTAGAGCTTTATGAGATCGCGTATGAACTGAGATGTCAACTTTAGCTTTGTCTGCTTGCATTCTGCTCTGGATACACACAGTAGCTCATGCTTGCTCTTCTGTTAAGAATAACAGTGGTTTGTGAATGTTGATGCTTAGCCTATATAACAAATATTTTATCAGGAGCGTTTATGCTGTGGTTTTGTGAAATTACGAGATGTTACAAAACTGTCATGTAAATTTAATTGATGTACTGAAAAAAAACTATACAGGTTACTTTTATGCGGGCAGGAGCGGGACAAAACATGAATGTCGAGGCGGGAACTGAACGAGATAAACATATTTCTGCGGACGCGGGACTGAAAAATCCGTCCCGTGCATGTCTCTACATGCAGTGTTAAAATGCCCCCTATTGGTTAAACTCTGCATCAAACGTAATATAAGCATGAAGACGTAATATGCACATGAAGCGACCTGTCAAAAATGACTTATATGCTTGTTACCACATTTGATAATCAATTGAAATAATCGCAGCTCTTGCGATTTGAAAATCGCACCCTTTCAAATCGCGATTTCGGTTTAAAAACGATTAATCGTGCAGCCCTAGTTCCAATGACAACATTTTTGTCCAGAAGGTGCTGTTTTTTTAACCCAGTGTAAAATAGATTTGTTAAAGGAAATGAGGATGAAATGGTAAAATTCCAATAACAAACACACCTGAGCCAAAATGTCATTAACACAGGCAAAATTATTAAAAAACATTCCGAAAAGGACAAAAATGTCAGTGGGTTAAATGTATTTCAGACGTTTGTTTACGTATAACACATTTCATTATTATAATCCTTGTCTTTCTGCTGGTCATCACTCTCACACATCTGCAACATTTCAATTAGAATAAAACTAAGAACATAACCTGCAGGGAATAATACAAAACAAAAAAACAAATCAATTTAAACTTGTTTAAATATCATTCATGAATTTGGCATAATTTTAAAGCTGATGCTTGGTTTATTAAAATGTAATGAAGCACAAAGTTCACGCACTAATGGAACGTAACTGTGTGCGTTTCATCTTTGATCAATTCTGTATTATTCTGAAAGATTGGCCACTCTAATCTAGTTCCAGATGTAATGCATAAATGCTGTTTCTCTAATCGGGTCATTTAAGGCCTTGAACTCTGACTCTGACTGTGCTGAGACCAGGACCTGATTGAGACCAGCCACAGATTTGGATTAGGTTTATTTTGCTCTCTGTTCTTCTTCTCTTCATCTTAAACAGGACAAACACACAGAGAGAGGGAAACTCCTGCTGGAGCGACGTTCATGAAGATGGAGATTATTAAAGAGGAGACTGAAGACATCAGGATTGAAGAGGTGTTCAGTCTGAAACAAGAAGATCCTGAGGATCAAACAAACACTGTGTTTATTAAAGAGGAGAGACAAGATGTGAAGATTGAAGAAGATACTGAGACACAAACAAACACTGTGTTTATTAAAGAGGAGAGACAAGATGTGAAGATTGAAGAAGATACTGAGACACAAACAAACACTGTGTTTATTAAAGAGGAGAGTGAAGACATCAGGATTGAAGAACTATTCTGTCTGAAACAAGAAGATGCTGAGGAACAAACAGGTTGGTTTTCATTCTGAAAGTTAAACTCATTTGATCCTTATTCAAATGTCCATCGCCAAAGAAATGTCTGATATTTCTGAAGAATGTGAGATGAGCGGCTTAATTAAAGTGGTTTTATTTGACATGGAGCGGCTCCTCATGCAGACCACAGGGCTAGCAATATTTCAAAATCTCTTTTAGCCCTTCGGGCAGGTACTCTTTCGATTTTGGTTGTCCAAAAATTAATTTAACTAGCCCAAATAAGAAAGATTTATTTTTTTATATATAGAAAATCAGATCAAAAATGTTTTCAATACACATATATCAAGGAATCTTGTAAATATTAATTTAAGGCAATTTATGACCCTTTTTAAGTGCTGCACAACTAAAATGAACAGTATGAGTGAGGTTGGACAATGAACAGTAGAATATTAAGCCATAAAATTACATGATTTATAATTCAGATACAGGTTCACAAAACAAAATATCTAATACAATGGCATTTCAGCCTTCATACCTTTAAAAGGGATAAATAGAGTATATCATTTATTATATTATTTTAAAACAAATTACTGTCTAATTGCTTAGATTTTGTTTAGACGAGGGCGCTTTAGGAGCGCTGAAATATTAGGGTTTCCATGGTAACGGCTGCACACAAAGCGGCATTAACGCTGTTTTATCAGGCATGAAATATAAATGAGAACGACACATTTCTGAGGAGTTCCCTTCAGATACATTCGTATAAAGACATCAGTGCCGCGTTTTGACTTTGAAACGTATCTTTATGCAATGACATCATTGCCTTTTGAAATTTTTGAAATTGCCTCTTAAAATTATAATTACTACTTTTCTTATACTGTTTAACATATTTAAAATGTCCTTAAATTTGATACAACTAAATTGAGGAGTTTTTAAGGACCTGCAGTAGCCCCTTACTTTATGATAGCCGTCGTAAAAAAAAAAAACATTTTGGTAGCCTGACTGGAAAACACAATAGCCCAAAAGTCAAAATTAAAGTTTTTTGTTGAGTGACTTAAAGGGATAGTTCACCCAAAAATGAAAATTTGATATTTTTCTGCTTACCCCCAGGGCATCCAAGATGTAGGTGACTTTGTTTCCTCAGTAGAACACAAACGAAACATGCACAGACATATCCAAATTACACCCTGCGGCTCGTGACGATACATTGATGTCCTAAGACACGAAACGTACTCGGTTACTTTCGTAACCTCGGTTCCCTGAGATACGGGAACGAGTACTGCGTCAAAGACGCTTATGGGAAAAAGCTCCTTTTTCTCCTGAGACTGAAACATTTCAATAACGCAGTGTAACTGCACGCCCATTGGTTCGTGCAGTGAGTAAAAAACGAACCAATGGCTCAGCTGTGATTCGCGCCAAAAGGGGCGGAGTAAATGGCTATATAAGCGTGCATTTAGCCATAGGATCTCAGGTACTTCGACTGAAGCGTCGACTGAGTCGTGCAGTTACAGTCGTATCTCAGGGAACCGAGGTTACAAAAGTAACAGAGTACGTTCCCTATCGATACTTTCACTACAATCCAGCCATGCTATGGTAGAGGAACGACTGACATGGCCCTAGCACTCCAGGGCTAATACTGGCCAACTTGTTCGATCAGGATGACCTAATGAACATCTGTTCCAGGGAATTAGTACAGTTTGGAGCTCCAACAGAGGCCAAAGCGTACAGCACAATATCTAGTACTGGTAACAGCTATCCCATTATGCAGAAAGGACCTGAGACTGCAAGACCGGGACGTCTAGATTATAAAATCTAGCAAATGTGGACGGCCAGGCCCGGCCGGCCGCTGCACAAATTTCTGCAATGGAAACACCACTGGACCAGGCCCAGTACGAGGCGATGCCTCTAGTCGAATGGGCTCTTACCCCCATGGGACATTGTAGGCCCAAGGAAGAGTAAGCCAGCATGATGGCTTCCACTATCCATTTGGATAACCTCTGTTTCGTGACCGAAGACCCCTTGGTGCGGCCACCGAAACACACAAACAGCTTTTCTGACTGTCTAAAAGGAGCAGAACGCTCTATATAGCATCTCAATGCCCGAACGGGGCAGAGGGGATTGAAGTCTTGGTCTTGCTCCGAAGGGGGAAGTGCCAAGAGAGAAATAACTTGGTCTCTGAACGGCGTCAAAGTCTTTTAGGTACATAACCACATCTTGGTTTGAGAATGACTTAAGAGTCATTCGGCCCGAATTCCAAGCATACAGGATTCACCGAAAGAGCCTGTAGGTCACCCATACGTTTGACTGATGCCAATGCCAGAAGCAGGGCAGTTTTCAGCGTCAGAGGGCGAAGGTCAATGGACTGAAGTGGTTCAAAGGGAGGGCTCTTGAGGGCCCTCAGCACTGTGGGTAGGTCCCAAGAATGAACTGTGATGGGGCGAGGAGGGTTAAGCCTTCTCACTCCTTCAAAAAGCGAATGACCAGATCGTTCTTTCCCATGGATTGACCGTCCATAAGGTCATGAAATGCCGCTATAGCCGCCACATAGACTTTGAGCGTGGAGGGAGATCGTCCTTTATCCAACAGCTCCTGAAGGAAAGAAAATATCACTGATATGTCGCATAAACTCGGATCTGCACTTAAGACAGACTACTTAAGATCATAGAGCCGCCTTGTAGAGGTTGCTCTGGCTTGAGAGACAGTGATAGTTTAGAACGGTCTCGGGGAGACTTGTAGGCTCCCTTCGAGAGACCATACGTGCAGCGCCCACAATTCCGGTTGGGGGTGCCATAGCGTTTTGTTTGCCTGTGTTAAGAGATCTCGACTTTGAGTTTCTGCTCCCTGACGCGCCTGATGACCTGTGGTATCAGGGCAGTCGGGGGAAACGCATATAAGAGGAGATTGGGCAACTCCTGGGCCAATGCATCCTGTTTCTTTGAAAAATAGATTGGGCAGTGAGAAGGCCTAAACACACTGCTAGCATTTCTAGGCAGTTGATGTGAAGGCGACTTTCTGCTTTCGACCATTGGCCGAATGCAGGCTGGCCTTTGCACAGTGCTCCCCAACCTGAGTTGGAAGCGTCTGTCGAGACCACCTTCCTTCTGTATACCATGTCCAGGGAAATGCCCTGTTCCATCCACTGAGGGTTCTTCCAAGGAGTCAGAGCTGTGACACAGGCCCGATCTACCTTGATATGTAGGCGTCCCAGACTGCTCCCAGGAATGAAATACGTTGGCTGGGGGACAGAACGCTCTTGGCAAAATTGACCCTGAGTCCTAGGCACTCTAAGTGGCTGAGGATTATGGATCTGTGGTGTATTAGCTCGTCCTCCGACTGGGCCAGGATGAGCCAGTCGTCGAGGTAATTCAAGACGCGGATTCCCATCTGTCTCAGGGGGGAAAGCGCTGCGTCCATGCACTTCGTAAACGTGCGGGGAGCTAGGGACAGACCGAACGGAAGGACTGTATATTGATAAGCCACTCCCTCGAAGGCGAATGTCAAGAATTCCCTGTGATGGGGGGCAATCTGGGTATGGAAGTATGCATCTTTCAGATCCAGTTATCAAAACCAGTCCTCTGTGCGTATCTGCGAGAGGATCTGCTTCAGCGTAAGCATTCTGAACGGCCGTCTCATGAGGGCGCGATTCAGACGTCTGAGGTCGAGGATGGGTCTTAGACTGCCATCCTTCTTTGGAACGAGGAAGTAACGGCTGTAGAAACCTGACTCGCTCTGTGTTGGGGGTAGGGGTGGGTATCTATGAATTTTATCGATTTCGATTCCGATTCCACTTATCGATTCCGATTCTTTTCGATTCCCAGTTTCGATTCCGATTTAGTAAAAAAAAAACAAAAAAAAACACAAAAGTCAAACATTAATATATTAAACATGTTTATTTTCAGTGCTAGCTTGCAACATATTATTTTATTACAGGGGTTCTCAACCTTTTTTATATCAGGTCCCCCTTCTTCTCGGGTCTGTTTTGCAAGGCCCCCCTATGCCTGACATTTCCTCTAAAGGTGTTTATTTTTTAACCTTTTTTATTAACCTAAACATTAGTTTTGCCTTTTTATTTTTCTCCTGCATGTTATAAAAAAAAAATCAAACTAACTTTAAATTAAAGCTATACTTTTGAATTTAAAAGAAAATCCTCTGCTCTAACTTTTTAACATGAATACACACATACAGATTTAAAGCACCTAAATTATTTAATTCAGACATTCTTCACAACTTCAGAGTACTCTTTCTTAAGTGACTGAATATCTACTGTTTGTATTTATTATAAAATAAACATATAAATGAAAAATACAGTAAATACATTGTAAATCTGTTTATGCTGGTGCTCATATGTGCTTAAACACCACTGACCCTTACGATCCACCTCTATGGGTAAGCATTCATTATAAAAAACTCACAGGACATTCATTTTGAAAACTATGCAAATATTTTGAAATTTCACGCAAAAATACTATGGATCAGACCACCGAAAGCATGAATAGTTTGTGAATCAACAGCGGACTTATGCGTGCCTAATGTACGACTCCGATATACAAGAATGAATACATTAGGCACGCGCGAGTTCGTTACTATTACTCTGGTCATCCTTGCCTTTACATTACCGGGAGGGTTTGTTTCATGCAGCCAAGAGATAAAGTAGATACCTGTCTTCCCGCGGGGGTATAAGTGACTTTTATGTGGGCTTTTGCGGGACGAAATAACATATATTCCTTCTGGAGTGGGCGGGCGCAGGACTAAAATCCGTCCCTTGCAGATCTCTAAGATGAAGTTTGCGTGCAGCGGTAGATTTGTCTTCGGTTTTTACAAAGCGTAGACACACTTTTAAACGCTTACCGTGATCCATCTTTTCGACTGATGTTTACATTATCACGTAAAGTCCTGGCAGATCACTAGATGGAAAAAATGCAACCAGGAATCGAAACGAGGAATCGAAATTTTAATATTATAACAAGTATCCGATTCTTTATCTTAAGTATCCGATTCCAGAATCGGAATCGATTTTCGATTCCCAACCCTAGTTGGGGGAACCGTCTCCACGGCACCTTTTGCCAACAAATTCCTCACCTCCGTACGCAAAATGTATACGTCTTCAAGCGAACTGAAGTGTGTAACCTCGTTCTATTATGCCCAGAACCCACTTTGACACTCCGAGGATGGCTTGCCAGGCCTCGGCCCGCGTGGCAAGGGGTTGCATTGGTTCGAGCAACTGACCGTTATGACAATGGCAGGTTGTGAGGGCGCTGTCAGAAAGGGCCCAGGAGTCACAACATTTCCCACAACATATGGCCGTCGGCACCCGGAACAAAACGGGGTGTTTAGAGGCTATCAAAGTGCTGTGTGCATTCTCTCATGTCCGTTTGTAGCGGACAAGGAGAGGTGCGGGTTGTCTTCATTGAGAAAACGAGCCGCCAGCAAGACATAACACTCATCGTCTCAGCGAGCGCAGCCTCAGCGTGGGCATGGCCCAGACGCATCCAATTTGAAGCTGTCATTAATAATCACAGGGACACCATTCTCCTTTAATCCACCTAAAAAGATCAAACTGCTCAAGAAGAGGAGTACTGATGATCTTTATGTGTAAACATTTAGGCAGATTAAAACGCTGCGCACATCCTCTCAGATCTGCTCGTAGCAGACGAGGGGAGGGGCCGTCTTCATTGAGAAAACGAGCTGTGAGCAAAGCAGATCCAGAAGTAAACACTCGTAGAGAGAGCGTGTCTGGCCCAGGTGAGAGGCGCACTGAAATATGAAGCTGTCAGCAATGTAGAATCATAGGTGACAGCGTTCTGCTCCGATTTGCTCAGAAGGATAAAGCCGCTCGATAAGGCGAGAGGCGCAGATCCTCACGTAACACGCTGGCAGATCAAAAGCTGCATAGAGAGAGATGCACGCGGGGCTTTGGCGGCGTTACATCACTTAAGTCTGATCGCGCGTTCACCGTTTCTTTCTCCGAGGTAACTGAGAGAAGAGAAACGTGAGAAGGGGGAGGCGGGGCGACTCCCACGAGCTAAACATGTAGTTAATGCAGGCAGTGCGCTTCTGTGAGCGCGGCATAAGCGACGCATACACGAACGCAAAGCCGTCAGTAATAGATGTGACAGCGCTTTGCTCTGATCTGCCTTGGAGAATTAAAGCCGCTCATGTAACGAGCGCATCTGATCCTGCGATCCTAGAAGCTGCTAATCAGCCGAGCAGAGGGTCTCTCGTAGATCAGCAAAGGAAAAATCGTCGCTGAAGGAGAAGGATCTGAGATCCCATGGCGAAATGCACGCTTATATGGCCATTTACTCCACCCCTTTTGGCGTGATCGAGCGCGAATCATCGCCATAGGCTCGTGCAGCTCCGTTTTTATCACACTGCACGGACCAATGGCCGTGCAGTTACACTGAGTTATTGAAATGCTTCAGTCTCAGGAGAAAAAGGAGCTTTTTCCCATACGCGTCCTACGACGCAGTACGAGTGGAAGTATCGAAAGGGAACAACAGCAGTTTGGGGACCTGAAAATGCAAACTTTGGTAAACGAGCAACAAAGTGTAAAAGATTTGTGAAGAAGTCACGTTATGCCCATGTGTATTAAGTGTTCAGTCTGTAGACCCATAGTGTTTCTTTTGAATGATGACAATGCCATCTACTGGTCTGTCAGCATAATGCAGTGTATAGTTCTCATGGATCTGTGTGACCAGGGATTGTTTTGTCAATGCTGTCAGCTATGTTGAAACTTTTCGAAAAAGAATACTCCAAAGAGAAAATGTTCAGCTTGCGGTTGTGTTAAATGCACCCTAAGATCTTTTCGTTTCCCAAATGTCCCAATTAATTTTCATCACTATTGTTTTCATTTTAGGCCTTGTGAAAGAGGAAGGACCATATCTGAATGAGGTGGAGGACGAGCATCAGGGTCAGAAAGCTCATGATATCACTGCTGGAGAAATATTTGTGAGTTGCTCCAAAACTGAAAGCAGTTGCTCACAATGCAACGAAAGAAAGGAAATCAAAAAACCTTTCACCTGCTCTGACTGTGGAAATGAAAGGAAGGCACACAGGAAAGACTTCATGATGGGTAAAAGCAAAGAACTCTCTCAAGATCTTCGTAATCTTATCGTTGAAAAGCATTTTGATGGGAATGGTTATAGGTGCATTTCCAGAATGCTGAATGTTCCTGTGAGCACTGTAGGGGCCATTATCCGGAAATGGAATGCACATCAGTTCACCATAAACCGGCCACGATCAGGTGCTCCACGTAAGATCCCTGTTCGAGGAGTCCAAAGAATAATCAGGAGAGTTCTCCAAGAGCCAAGAACCACTCGAGCAGAACTTCAGGAAGACCTTGCATCAGCAGGTACTGTTGTTTCAAAGAAAACTATAAGCAATGCACTGAACCGGCATGGCATCCATGCACGCTCACCACGCAAGACTCCATTGCTGAACAAAAAGCATGTTGAGGCTCAGTTAGAGTTTGCAAAACAGCCTGTGGATTATTAAGAGACTATAGTATAGTCAGATGAAAGCAAAATTGAACTTTTTGGCAGTCATTCTACACACCATGTTTGGAGAAGAAATGGCACTGCCCACCACCCCAAGAACACCATACCAACGGTTAAGTTTGGGGGTGGAAGCATGGTTTGGGGCTGCTTTTCAGCAAGGGGTACTGGCAGACTTCATATTATTGAAGGCAGGATGAATGGAGAAATGTACCGGGACATTCTGGATAAAAATCTGCTGCCATCTACCAGAAAGCTAATAATGAAAAGAGGATGGACATTTCAGCAAGACAATGATCCCAAACACAAGGCCAAGGAAACAATGAAGTGGTTTCAAAGAAAGAAAATCAAGTTGCTCAAAGTTCATAAAAGAGGCCCAAGGAACCGTCAAGATTTAAAGAGCGTTTGTGTGGAAGAATGGGCCAGAATCACTCCTGAGCAATGCAGACGACTGGTCTCTCCATACAAGAGGCGTCTAGAAGCTGTAATCACCAACAAAGGCTTTTCTACAAAGTATTAAATAAATTGTGTTCAATACTTATTCCCTGTGTCATTTCACTTTATTTATTATGACTCAACTTGTATACTTAATTGTTCTGATTATTTTGTATGAATTCAATATTTGGCTTGATGGCTACATCTGGTGGAAATGTTGTGTCAATAGCCCACTTAGAAATACCCTTACTTACCTTACTGAAAATGCTGATGTGTCAAATACTTATTTTCCCCACTGTATATACTGGTGACCGATATTTGAACTGCCTCATCTCAACCTCTCAATCAGCTCACATATTACTCTCACTAGCTGTATTTCCATCCACCTATTTTTACATGCAGTTTTGAATATCGCATAAAAAATCTGAATGGAAACGCGAAAATGCGCATTAATTCTGAAAATGCGCATAAAAATTTTACAGTAAAGTGTTGATATAATGCCTTTCTATCTTAGAGGGTCCTCCAAAACTTGATCATATGGAGAACATGGAGGCGGAGCAGGAAACTGAGGAAACATTTTAGGTGCAAGTCACGAATTTGGAGGTAGCGGAAAAAAAAACTTCTTAGGAATATAAAACTGCTCACACATCTGCTGGAATAAACAGAAAACCCACTTATGGTTGTCACGAACTTGTAGAGATGAGACTGAAGACAGAGGTAAGTAAAACGTAACAATAGTTTATTTAACAGAGTGAGCTGGAAAACAGGAAACAATGTCAATGATGGCAGGTTAGGCTTATCTTTCAGTCCTTTTGAGATCGTGGGAATATAGTCCTTAGAAATCACAACAGGAGGGAAGATAGTCCAGGAAATAGGTCTGTGGTTGACATAGGGATGTGAACGGTAGACCAGACAAAGAGTCTCTGAAGGTTTGGGCTATATAAAGGGTGTGGTAATTGAGATCAGGTGTTAGAATTCGGGTGATGATGATATGGTGGGTGGAGCTTCTGTTCTTGTGGAAGGTAAAGGTGGCTGACATTACCCCCTCCTCCAGGGGCGGCTCCCAACGCCCTAACGCGACGTCAAGACGGCCGCGACCACGAGGGGCTGGACAATCTGGGTGGCGAAGGTGGAATTCCTGTAGGAGAGTGAGATCTAATACATCGTCTCTAGCCACCCAGGAACGTTCATCCGGACCATACCCCTTCCAGTCCACGAGATATTCCAGGCGGCCACCTCGACGTCGTGAATCCAAGATCTCATGAACCGAGTAGATGGAGGGTTGGTCTAGGATCTCGGTAGGAGGAGATTCAGCTTCAGCGCTCATGTGATCTGTGGCAGAGGGAGAGAAAGGTTTCAGAAGGGAGACATGGAACGTGGGCTGAATTCTGTACCTTGGAGGGAGCTGAAGCTGAAAGGTATCGTTGTTGATCTGCCTCAGGATTTTAAATGTACCAATATAGCGGGGACTCAGCTTACGGCAGGGTAATCGCAGACAGATGTCCTTGGTGGACAACCAGACCTTGTCTCCTGGTTGAAAAAGAGGTGCCATCCGACGTCTGTGAATCCCTTGTGTCGTCCTATGGCTCGTTGTAGATGGTGATGAGCTGAGTCCCACACTCTCTCACTTTCTCGAAACCAGTGGTCTACAGCGGAGGCTGATACCCGAGTACGCATTGGATGGCATTTACTTTATCTTGATTCTTCTGCACACCCTCGGCACTGATGTTGTATCCTAAGAATTGTACAGATGATCGATGAAATTCACATTTCTCCAGTTTGAGATATAGCTGGTGTTTGCAGAGTTTCTGGAGGACCAGCCGGACGTGCTGGCGATGTTCTGCCTGGTTTCGGGAATAAATAAGAATATCGTCAATGTAGACGACCACAAAGCGATGGAGATATTCCCGGGAACACCTCATTCATAAACGTTTGGAAGACAGAGGGACTGATGGATAACGCATAGGGCATGACCCGATACTCGTAGTGCCCTGAAGGAGTAATAAAGGCCGTCTTCGACTCGTCTTCCGCCCAAATACGAATGAGGTTATATGCACTCCGCAAGTCCAACTTCATGAGGACTTGGGCTCCACGAAGTTCTTTGAGGGTGGCAGGAACGAGTGGCAATGGGTAGGGTTGTTGGATAAACTGAGAGTTTGTCTGTAATCGATGCAGGGCCTGAGACTTCCGTCCTTCTTACCCACGAAGAAAAAGCTGGAAGCGGCTGGTGAGGTGGAGGGTTGAATAAATCCTTGCTTCAGGGCGTTAGCAATATACTCCTCCATCGCCTGGCATTCTGTGATGGACAAAAGGGTATACCTTTCCTTTGGATAGTTGCAAGTCGGGCAGCAGATAGATGTCTCAGTCCAAAGGCCGGTGAGGTGGAAGTTTTTTGTGAGTTTGCTTATGGTATTAATTTTACTGCAGCCACAACTATAAATTATTTCCTTTTATAATTTGCAATACAATGTTATATTGATTGTTAACTAACAGTTCTGTATCTAGTGTCTATACATATGTGACGGTGTGGCTGATGGTGGAATGATGGACACTGCAAGTCGGGTTGGTGGTCACTCAAGGCTCTTCTTTATTGTCCTATTCAGACACTGAGACAAACAGGACCAAAGGTTGGTTAATTGGCAGCTCAATGATGGTGTGCCAGTCTTAAATGAAATAAACAGAGGTTCGAAGTTTACAAGCAAGCTAATACACACATACACTCTTCGTTTTACCATCACAAATAACAACTAGGAGCTGAATAATCTTTTGTGTAGTTTAAAAGATGAGCTTTGTCCTCAAACAATCCAAACTCAGTTAATAAGATGGAGCAATCATCAAAGCAGCTTACCAGCAGCGAAGCTTCATGAAACTGATATAACGAACGTGATTGCAAGCAGTGCAACAAACATTGGCGAGTTTTCCCAATTTATGCATGAATTTAACTAACATTATTTTAACTCCGTTACACATAGACACATACCCACACACACATTGCATTAATGGTATTGCTAGGGGAACAGCTGAGAGGAAGCTCTGTAATCAGAGACTGTGGAAGGAAAAAACCTTAAAATTAAAAATAAAAACTATGAATGGAGCCGCCTTAAAGCTTTGAGGGTGCTACTGTATATGAAGAAAACTTAAATTTACACACAAGGATGCAAGGCGTCACAGGCATGTTTTCCAACTCTACATCCTTTGCAAGGCTTCTCTCTTCTATATAATGAAGAAGGAGCTCCTCTTTCTCATCAAAATAGGAGAGAAGTAAAAGAATCAAGTCTTTCACATCCTCTGAGCAACCATTTGTCTGTCGTCTCAAAACGTGAAGTTTTGTGACAGCCTGTAAGACACGCTTGTTCCTGGTTGCACAAACATTCCACATGAAGTTCAACAGCCTGTTTCCCTTTGTGTTAATGCTGTTTAGGAAGGTCTCTCCCTGTGAGCTTTTAAAGTGCACTTCCATTCCACTTTCCTGAAGCAAAAATGGCCATTCCTCAGTAAGGGTTTACATGTCTATGTTGACATCTTTTTGCTGACTGTAGCATGTAGATTTCATGAGAACCTTCTCTTCCTCTTCGTTACACTAAGTTGTTTGCTCTTTATCTGCAGCTCTGTATTGTGAATGCACTTTTTATTGTGTGCTGGTTCTTCTTGCATTTTTGACCCTGGCTTGAAATTGTGTGACCAAGAAGTAGTATTCAGGACCAATCACACTCTCTTCAATCACATCTTGCAAAGACTTTACTTTGATGAAAGTCCATGTTTGCTATATAAACGACATTGTGGTCTGTTACTAAGGTAACTTCAGCCTCTCTGTATAATTATAATTTTATATATATATATATATATATATATATATATATATATATTAGGGGTGGGCATAGATTAATTTTTTTAATCTAGATTAAATCTTGAAATTAATCTAGATTAATCTAGATTAAAATGGCTAATTTAAATTCTGTTGAAGGCATTCAGAATATGTGTGCTACCCAAATAATGACTAAAAGTAAGTCTTTGAGAACGGGTTTCTCAAGCCAGGTGGCGCATTAGACCAGGCGCTCATCTCCTGTTTCCAAAATGCATTACAAACTGCTTGACAATTGCATTTACAACACAATTAACTATACAAACTTGTGTAACCAAGTACTTCTGCGCAAAAGGCTGTACGACGTGCGCGTTCCCGTAAAATACACAGGCGCGCGGGTATGGATAGCCTATCTGCGTGCATCTTCCAATAAACTGCGTTGCTTTTAGAAGCGTCAATTCAGTTGTTGCATATAGTTTAATGTCTTTATTTCGGGATTATCAAAGTAAATTATAACTCAAACTTGAGATTTTACTGGGGCACGTGCTAAATATCGCGCTAAAATATCTAAGGGGTAATCAACGGTTTGCCGTGCGTTAAAGGATTTTAAATGCACGACGTGGAGGCTAATAACCGTCCGACGCGAAGCGGAGGGTGGTTGCCTCCGCGAAGTGCATTTTAAGTCCTTTAACGCACGGCAAACCGTTGATTATCCCGCTTATTCCATGGTCATTTGCGAAGTTATAGACAAATTGATATTTGCAGCGCAAAATTTGACTGAATGGATAAAAAAGACGGTTATTTTCGTCAGTTATGACACACAGCTCTAGCATTCTGCCCGCTTCAAATCAGACCCAGAGATTAATAGTCCGGTAAAATCACATTTATTTGAATGAAATATAGCATTGGTTTCAGTAGATTATCGATCGACCAAGAGAGAGTGTGAAGGCAAGAGAGATGACAGTTGTGTGTGCGTGTGTGTGTGTATGTGCGTGCATACCTGCATGCATGCTGTGTGTCTCTCTCTACAAACAACGATTCATTCAAAAACCGCAGCTTTACCACCCCGTTTCTGAGGAATATAATGTAGCGATCTAGTATCTAGGCTATTTTAATAAGAATCGCGGGCAAGCGCTGACAAGAAGTTTATGTATGTGCGCAGCACAATGCGATCTCCGATCTCTCTTTCTCTCTCTGTCTCTCTCTCTCTGTGCTTTTGCGTGCATCAATTCAAGCAGCGCATTAATATAGAACGGTGATTAAACTGACTTGGAACTACCTGTGCATTAAACGGTTTTACTGCACACCTGCCAGCCAATCAGAATCCAGTATCCAGACATTCCATGGAATAAATATATATATATATATGTGTGTGTGTGTGTGTGTGTTCTTACAACTTTTACGTTAGTCAAGTGCAATCACATCTTAATGTTCATTGTGATTTTACTGATCTCATGGTAAATGTTAAGTTTGTTGTCTTACAAGTAAAGATGTTTTAAGATTGAGTGAAAATGAATCTTGTTTAATGTTTTTAATCTTGTGCACCCCTCATTTATTAATATCTAAAAATATATCTGTGGTATATTTTAATTGAAAACAACTTAAAACATTTTTACGCAAGTAATCATATTTTTTATGTATTTTGACATGCACTCATTTACAGCAATCAATTTAGACATTTATAATAAACTATAAAGCATGTTGTCCTTGAACAGTCTCCACTACAGTTTGCTGTGCCCCAGTCACATAAAGCAGAGCTGATCTGGTCTACTGATCTGGAGAGGAGAGAAAAAAATTATGCATCAAGTTTTGTTCAATTTACATTTATTTTATGGCACTTTTAAGTATACACATTGTTTCTAGCAGCTTTACAGAAAATGAATGTATCTACATTACAAATAAGAGTTCTGTTAACAAGTGTATTGGTTTTAAATTATGTTAATATGGCAGTTCTGTTCTGAAATTAAGCCATACAAATCATGCAATCAGAAACAAAGAACAAATTAAAGCATGATGTGATCATGTTGATTACAATGCAAGGAAAATGTATCAGTTTTGTATGTTTATTTAGAGTCTGCTTCATCCTCTCAAGTCCTCTCAAGGGTTGGCGTCATCTCTTCACAGGTGCTGCTCATCTGAAGTCTTCATAAAAAACTGGATATATTCAGAAGGAGCAATCTATAGATTACATTAACAAAATATGATGTAATCATACTTGGGAACTGGCACTGTTTTACTTCAGGTGGTTCTTGTTCTGAAAGCAGGACAGAGAAGGAGAATAACAGGAGAAATGGTTAAGTGATGCTCCATCAAATTTCAGTCCTGTGGCATCACTGATCCACACTAGTTCTTTAGTAGCTATGACGTTTAAGTGTAAAAATACAGTAATAATGTGTTTACAATGATTACTGCTATAATATAATATACACTATACATTTTTGGAAAAATTGTCCTACCATGATTCTGAATTGAAAACTGCTCGCCTATTTTAACGTTTTCATTCTCACTTAGGTCAATCAATAAATCCAGATCTATTAAATAACTCTCCACCTGCAAAAATCCTGTTTAACCCTTTATCGGGCGAAGCACCATATTTGATCACTTAATCGAACATTTTCAATGGCGTCTGCCTCCTTTGCATGAGATCGTGTAAGCACATGGATTTGTCTCAGCCCATCAACGGATGTTAGTCTACGTCACGGATAGCGACACCATGGCATCTGACCAATCGGAAGATGCCCGGGGCATTTCAAACTTCAGCGTGCTTCCGGAATGAGAAAATCTTGATTTACGCTCCTACCTTTTGCCACAAAAACGGAAAAAACATCGAAATGCACAATGGTAAGTCAATGAAACTCACACATTATATTGTTGAATAGTTGTGTTATATTGTGATATAGACGTTGTTTGCGTTGGATTTCTAGAAATTAGTGAACGATGTGGTATAAAAATGGTGTAATCCTACGCCCGTTTGTGGTAACACAACAGAGTGATCATTTTTAGACATACGCCCGGTTCAGGTAAAAGTAAAGCAAGTGATAGTTTGGCTGTTTTTATGCCTGTTTTTTGTCCACTGAATATTGCAAAGGCTTGTATAACATGTGTCAAACTTAAACCATTTATTGATTCGATCAAGAAATAAACAGTGAAAAATGTGTACTTTTGCTCAGTTGTAGTACCTATAGATTGGTGTTTATTATTTCTGCTAAAATAGGTGGTACCACCAGTACTTTGTGCTACTTTTTCCACTTCTTATAAATTTACAATTTATGTGAATATTATATGTTTTCAGTAGATCTGCACTTTTCTTTCACAAACAAATCAACATGGGCTTGATACTGACTCAGAATCCTTTTCTTTTCTTTTGCAGCTGTCTACTCAACAATTCTCTGGATAGAGGTCAGTGTTTGTTGTGCCAGCTGACCCCATTAAGGGTTCTGACGAGGAAGACAGCAAGATTTTTTATTTCCTAAATAAATATTCTGTTAAGTTTTTGTTTATTATATGTATATTCTTTTTCTTTGTGTAAATTGTTTCTAAATAAATATTATATGAATATTATATATGTTTTATGTGTTTATTTATGCCTTATATTTAAAATGTATACACATTTTTTGGGGGGAAAAAATTACCATAGACCGGCAAGGAACCATATATGATCACTTCATTTAACCTAATTTTCAACATAAAATAAAAATAAAAAGTCACAAATGTTTAAAGGTCTTGTAATAACCTCCAATAACACTCTGGGATTTCCAAGTATTTCAATGAGTGCCCTATAAAGGGTTAAAAGCCTTAATTACACAACGATTGATAAAACGGCAGGAAGAGACTGCATAACATCCTGTAAATCTACTAATTAAGTGAGAAATAGTCTATTAATAATCTGTTTTAATGCACAAGTTAAATTGATTAGCTGTGCTGATAATATACAGTTCTGTTTTATAAATGTCTTACCGTTTAAAAGTTAATCACAGCGGTCTCTTCTGCTGCATCTCTACATCTCATCTAGAACTGTACTACCTGTATGTCTTGATTGACAGGAGTTCCATCCAATCAGCAGCGACTACGCCGGTCACACAAAATACCTACCTTTTCCGGTTTGACTGATTTGTCGTTTTGTTTTCTTGTTTGTCGTTGTGTTTTCCGACTTGCTATTTTGTTTCCGGAGTTGTTATTGTGTTTTATGGTTTGCCGTTTTGTTTTTGTAATTTTGATTCTGGATTTGTTATTTGTGTTGCAATTTGTTGTTGTGTTTTGCACTTCTCCGCCAGAACAGAAATAAATGTCCTGGATTGAATGGGCCTCAGTACAGCTGCCAGATCTGATTCCTGAAGAAATCTTCTGGGGCCTCCACTCAAAGTGACTTTACGGTGTCCTCAAGAGATTTTTTAGTAGAGTTCAGGTAATACAGCATCAATGGCATTGCTGATGTTTGAAGTGTTCAGCTCTGCCAAAATAATTATTCACATAAATTAGATTAGATTAGATTTAACTTTGTCATTATACATGCACAAGTACAAGGCAACAAAATGCAGTTTAGGTCTAACCAGGAGTGCAATAAGCAGCAAGTGCAGGATATAGGTATAATTTATAGGAGATATGGGCAGGGAGAAACTATGGATAATATTTACAGATGAAAGTATCGTGGGCATAATTTACAGATGCTATAACCTACAATTATAATGTACAAATAGATAAATATAATATACAGGTTGCTATTAAACTGTGCAGGAATATTTAGGTCAGGTGGCGTTTGGTTATTTGTTAATCTAGCCACTGTGCTAAATAAAAACCTTGGATTGTTTTGGTTTTTTTCTATGAGTTGGTGGATATACTCGGCTCTAGCAGCTTTTAAAGCCCGTCTATAGCTGGACATACTGTTTTTCCATGCAATCCTAAAAACCTCCAAGTTAGTTTTTCTCCATTTATGCTCAAGATTACGAGTTTCTTTTTTTAGAGAATGGGTATTTCTGTTGTACCATGGCACAGTAAATTTTTCTCTAACCTTTTTTAGCTTGATGGGAGCAACAGCTTCTAATGTATTAGAGAAGACCAGGAAAACAGCGAGTTTGCACTTCACCGTTAGCTAAGTTAGCACGAACGTACCGGACAATGGAGTCTCCGATGATCGCAGCATCGCGTTCCGTCTCGCAACACTCTTTATCTCTGCTGTCAGTCTGTCTTCAATAGACCCTTGGTTGTCTTTGTTTACATATATTTAAGCTTGAACCTTGGGTACAGGGCAGAGGCCATGTTGAGTAACTCTTGTGTCTCTTGGTCACTGTATTTGTCATTGAGGTAGTGTACTATCTTCTGTTTGATGCTTTTGGCAAGGTCTCTGTCATCCTCCTGCACTTCCAATATTAAACTTCTGAAGAGGTGGAAGGTTGGTTTCAGAAAAGACACACTTATGTATTTCTCTCCAGAAAGTGTGTCAGTGAATTCAACAATGGGGCTTATGATGGCCTCCAGTTCATCAATATCCTGCCAAGAGAGGGTGAGATGTCTGAGTTTTCGATCGCTAGAAAGGACCTGGGCAATGGCCTTTCGCTGCTCAAGAACTCTGTCTATCATGGCCTGCCCAGATCCCCATCTGGTTGGGCATTCTGTTTTAAGGGAGTTGTTCGGTTGGAGTGGTACTTTCCTTCCTGCAAGAGAAGTTAGAGCGCAGGCTGTACCCTTTGCCTCTTAAAGTGTACGTTGCTGCAATCACAGCGTACCATGATGCAGTGGACGGAGAGTCCCTGGGAAAGCATCACCTGGTCGTCAAGTTCCTGAGAGGTGCGAGAAGGGTGAACTGCCCTAGATTGCATCTCATTTCCCTCTTGGGATTTCTCTGTTGTCCTCCAGGTCCTTCGGGGAGTCCACTTTGAGTCACTGGATTCAGTTGAGCCTAAATTCTTATCTCTTATGATCTCGCTCCTGACCGAGCTCGCTTCTATCAAGAGGGTGGGGGACCTACATGTGTCCTCTGTCAATGAAACGTGCCTTGAGTTTGGGACTCTCATGTTATCCTGAGACCCTGGCCTGGTTATGTGCCCAAGTTTCCCACCACTCCCTTCTGGGACCAGGTGGTGAAACTGCAAGCCCTGCCCCAGGAAGAGGCAGACCCAGCCTTAGTGTTGCTGTGACCCGTCCACACCTTGTGTGTTTACGTGGACTGCACCCTGAGCTTCAGATGTTCCGAGTAGCTCTTTGTTCGCTACGGGGGACAGCAGAAGGGGAATACTGTCTCCAAATAGACGGAGTAGGCTGAAATCTGATAGAGCAAAAAAAAAAATTTATTTATTTTTATTTATTTTATATATTTATTTTTTAAGTTTATTTTGCAAATTTTTTTGAAAAGTTGATTTTGAGAAGTGATCATGGTAACCAGTGGAATGAGTAATGCAGGGAAGTGTCTGTCCATTTAATGCACTGACTGAGGAGTTATAGGAATTTGAAGTATTGAAGCAAGGTTCCAGTCCATAAAATTACCTTCCACTCCGGAGGCACAACAAGGCCTGGCAGTTGTGTACTCTGGCTGCCCACTGCAATCTCACTGGGAGAAGAGTCGTAGATGAGGGTTTGCTCATTTTACTGGGCAGTCAATCAAGAAATGGCCAGCGGCACCACAGTACAGGCAGAGCCCCTTAGATCTCCGGTTCCTCTCCTCCTGGGAGAGCCGAGCTCTACCCACCTGCATGGGTTCGTGATCTGATGTAGGGCTAACCGTATTGCAGGTGACGTTGGTGACATGTCCAGGAAATTCCGACACTGAGGTTTGATGGACTAGGTGGTGGCATCGCTGTAGCCGAGAGTCTACCCGGAGAGCCAAGGAAATGAGTCCATCGAATTTCGAATAATTCCAGAGTGAAGATCTCTCTTTTTGTATACGGTCAGCCAACCCATGCAGGAACACGTCCCACTGCGCCGCCTCGTTCCACTTGCATTCAGCAGCCAAAGTCCAGAACTCGATGGAATAATCTGAGACAGAACGGTTTCCTTGCCGTCGATCAGCCATTCTATTGGCTGCTTCGCGACCTACAATGGCCCGATCGAAAACTCGTCTCATTGTATCAAAAAGAAGTTGGAACGAGGCACAGCAAGGGTGTTGATTCTCCCACACCGCCAAAGCCCATTGAGCCGCATGTCCGGAGAGCAGAGTCAGCTCTAAAGCCACCTTAGACTGTTCTAAGGTGAAGGTGATAGGCTGCAAAGAAAAGAACAGAGAGCATTTAGTTAGAAACGCTCTACATAAATTCAATTCACCCGCATAGACTTCCGGAGTGGGTAGACACGGCTCGTGTTGAGCTCTGAGGTTTACAGAAGCAGCGCAGCGGGTGATCTCAGCTGTTGCAGTTGGTGGGTGAGTTCGCACACCTGCACTACCAGGGCTTGCACGGCCAATATTTGTTTGTCCTGACGATCCATACAAGCTTTGTTAGAGGACAAAATATCTTGCAAAGTCGGTGCATTCGCTGAATCCATGTGTGGTCAGATCGTCGTGTCAGAGCGAATGAAGGAGGATTCAATAGCTAATAAGATAAAGACCATTTATTGACAATGTTCAAAATATTAACAGAGTTCAGAAGATGAGCCGGCAGAATAGCAGGTGGAAACGCTGGTAGCGCAGGAACCAGTGGGCTGCCGGGTAACGACGGCGATCGAGCAGGAAGCAGAGTGAGACCACAAACCAGGAATCCACAGGAGAGAGACGCGAGGAACAGCCGGGACCAACGAGACAAACCAAACGATCTGACAACACAAGGCAAACAGAACAGGCATTAAATAGCCAAGCTAACGAGCCGCAGCTGAAACTGATCAGCTCATCAGTGACAAGGTGATGAATTGGCTGTTAATCATCTGCGCGAGCTCCTCCTGAAATTTGTTAATAAAACATCACTAAAGGTTAAAAAATACGTAATTCCACCGAGCTGTGGGAGCACCATATTTTGCTGTGCTCTAGTGAATACAAGTTCCCAGTGTAGAGGAAATGACATGCCTCCAGGCAAATGGTCTTGGCAAAAAAACAAAACAAGTATGATTTAGCAGTACACACCACAACAGTTCATTACGATAATAACAATAAGGGTTTTCCTCTACTAAAGCATGCTGGAGGTTTCAAACTGATGTGCTGCTCCAGGAGCAGACAGCTAATAGACATAGCTATGCCGCCAGAGGGGTATTCCATAAACTATTTAAAGAAGCAGGCTAACATTTCACTTTTGTGGGGTTGAGTGAGTGCAGTGACCAAAAAACATAGTTCTTTAGTATAGTCAACACCTATAGCTTAGTATAGTCAACACAACTTCTCAGGTAAGAGTGAGGTAACATCAGAGGTTGCGCTACAACATTTTCCGTGATTTTGTTTGAAATTCAAAAGTCATTTTTACATTTTCATTTTTAATCATTAACTTACAGGAGGAGCATACTGTATAGGTTTATGTATTTATTTATGAAAAGAACAGATGAACAGAGACTGCATCACTTTTGGTGTTTAATACTACACTCAGCAGTGATAAAAACAACAAGACATGCTAGGGCTGGGTAAACAAAAAGTTCCCAATTTGAAATAGATTCTCATTTTTATGAACTAAGATTTATTCTTAAATCCCAATCGATGTTTCGGTGTATGCTACATAGTGCGCCTATGAGGGAACATCGATACATCACTTAGCCGGAAGTTCAGAGGAAAAATCTCCCATTAGTCATAACGATCTAAACTAACGATGCAGGAATTTACTTACATTTGTAAGTATTTATACATCTTTTGTTATTATTATACAAATTTGAGTATTTTTTTAATGTTTTTTGGGATGAATATTATATTTGCACATATGTCATGAGAGACTTTATTTTGAAACGATAATTATAATTATTGTTAAGGTTTACCTCAGTGAATGTAACGTTAGTCAGCTTAGCTAGTTTGTTAAATAAAATTATGCTATTTTAGTTTAGGCAAGTTTAGGTATCGGTAAAATAGGTTGTTTTTATCTGTAAAATACTGCTTAGACACGTGCTATTGTGTGTGTTGTTTGTTTGTGTGCTTAGGGTCTAGAGAACAGACTGTTGACTTAATTCTATGTTCTAGAATCAGTTCTAGTTCATTCAGTTAAGGAGCCGAAATGAGCATCTCTTTACAGGGAAATGAAATGCTGCAAAATATGGATGGGAGTAGGTTATATAAGTGTTATTGATGATTCTAGAACATAGAATTAAGTTTATGAGCCTCTCTTCATTTCTACTGTGATTTGTTTACACAAAAAATGTGTAAATCATTTCCATATTATGTTACAGAACAGTGATTCAAGAGATGGGGCTAGAAGGCAAGGTGTCTGTCCAGCAGGCATCTAGGAAGTGGGAGAACTTGAAAAAAAAGATATCATAATATCAGCTCCTGTATATGAAGTACAATATGCCTTTTAATCTGTTTTAAAATGTACAGTATGTAACAATAGACAATACACAGATTTCAAATAACTTTTTATATACAGATTTATTCATTCTCATAGGAAATGAAGTACCCACCAACTGGGTCAGGACGAGACAATGGAGAGGAAACTGCTACATAATGGCAATGGTATAATGCCATGGATGAGGCGTTAGGTCAGAAGGCATCTATAACACCACTAGCAATGTCATCACTACTTTTAAGTGTTCTTCAAAGTGTCTTTTATGATCTGTAGGGAATCTGTAGGGTTGCTTAGTGTGAATTCTCATGCGGTCTTCAAAGTGTTGTTTTTGATGGAAACTCTGTCCACACTGAGGGCATGTGTAGGGATTCTCTACAACGTGACTATTAATATGTCCTTTAAGACTTGCTGGCAGCCATAAGGTTTCTCTCCTGTGTGAATTTCCGTGTCTTTTAATACTTTCTCTTTGATTGAAACACTTTCCACACTGTTGGCAGGTGAAATAACTTCTTCCCGTCTTTTGGTTTGTCTCTTAAGGAAGTCGTTTCAGTCTGTGAACAACTAAGAGATTTTTCTCCATCCATGAAATCATGATCTTTCTCTTGCATTTTATTCAGTACTTCACTCTCCGCTTTCAGTGCCATCAGGTCTAAGGTGAAAAAGGTAAGTAAATGTTAACCCCAGTTTAAGAGTTCACACAGGAGATAAGCCTTTCACCTGCAAACAGTGTTGAAGAGGTTTTAACCAGAAAGAAAGCCTTTATTTCCACATGGCAGTTCACACTGGAGAGAGCCTTTTCACGTGCGAACAGTGTGGAGTAAGTTTCACTCAAAAAGAAAGCTTTACCACACACTTGAGAATTCACAATGGAGAGCACCTGTGATCAACATGAAAACCTTGAAGTCCACATGAGAACTCAGAGAGAGAAATCCTACACATGCTCTGAGTGTGGAAAGAGTTTTTATCAAAAACGGCACTTTGAAGACCACATGAGAATCCACTCTGGAGAGCAACCCTTCACATGCCCTCAGTGCGGAAAAAAGTTTAATTGTAAGTTTTTTTTTTACATATACCAATAAAGGTATGTAAATAAAGGCTTTAAGTTTTTTTGTGTGAAAAGATTGTGAGGTCTTGTCAAGTATGGTAACCCATACTCAAAATTAGTGCTCTGCATTTAACCCACCTAAGTGCACACACAGCAGGGATTGCTGAACACACACACACACACACACACACACACACACACACACACACACACACACACACACACACACACACACACACACACACACACACACACACACACACACACACACACACACACACCCACCCACCCACCCCTTGATACTAGTTATACTGTTGAAGGTGTGAAGAGAGTACTGTTCACTGACATTCCTGCCAGCATGGGAATTGAAAGAGTGACCTTTGGGTTAAAAGGCTGACTCTGATGATTTGACTATGACTGTGCTTGACGCTGTCTTTTTTGTGAAAGGTACAGAGTTTACATAGAGTGTTATTATAAAAAAAGTAGTATTTGTAAGTTATGGTATATTAAAATTAGAATAGTGGTTGGCTTGTAAGAGAGAAATAGAGGTTGACTGTGGTAGGCCTATACATTGAGTGTTTAAAACAATAATAATAAACAAGTCACGAATTCACTGCCATTTATTTAAATATTTTTCAGATGACAGCAATACATTTTAAACAAAAATATACTAGGAAGAAGAAGACGACAAAAGCTAACCTTTCTTCTTTTTTACAGGTGATGACCGTCATGTCACTGATGGGTAAATTGAAAAGCTCTTCATCGCTGCTAGAAACGTCTTCACTCAGGTTGATGATCTGAAGAGTGTTTGTGTAGTAAAGTTGAGGGAATTACAGGACAGCAGAAATTCTTGGATGTCTTGAGCGTCAGTTGTTGAAAGGTCTAGTTTGTCTTGCAGAAATTGACACAGTTAATGATAAGATTTCATCATTTTTCAGTACTCCAATAATCCCATGGCATTTGGTGATGTAGCTTCTTGCACTACATAGAATTTTGCAGGTTAAACATCTGTGGAGTTTTTGTTTTGAGTCTTTTTGTGGTCTGTCACATTTGGCACAAATTTTATTCATTTCAATTTGTGCACCTTGAGGTTTTGAGGTGAGCTCCATGCATTATGACTTTTATATGACTTGATGTTCACTGTGATTGTGGTCAATAAAATAAAAACGTGTCCAGTAACTCGTGTGATTTTTTTTTGGTTTAAATGACATCTGCTGTTAAAATTGTTATAAAATCAACTAAAACACAGCAAAAAAAAAAAAAAAAAAAATTCAACGATATCTACTTTTCAGCAATCAATTTCTACATATTGAACTGCACTCCAAAAAATGTCAATGCCATTGGACTCAGAGGGTTGAAGAGGATCCGTGTGTTCTCTCAGCTGCTGCACTTGTTATTTTGAATTTACTCATAAGTCGAGTGACGAACAGGAAGGAAACTACAATCTGATGAATTGATAACCTGATAAGTTCCTTCCTGCTCGTCACTCGACTTATCGTGACTAAATTCAAGATGGCGGCGACCGGTAAATTTCTTAAGGAAAATGTCTGTATAAATCTTCTTGTAAATAAACTACCAGTGCTTTTTCTGAGTTCTCAATGTCTCGTTTTAAATGTCAGGGCCCTTGGAAGTCTACCAATGAAGTGTGGAGCTACTTTGTGCCTCGTAAATGGTGTAAAACAGTGATTTATTTACATGGCTACTCCGATGCCCTATTCACCTTCATTGACAACTTCTTGTTAGCATCGGCTAACTAAGGCCAGATTTCGGACTGCAGTGGACAAGACGAGATGAGATATGCAAGGTAAGTTCACACTCGGTATCATGATTCAATACACTTTAGGTCAATATCACACCGGACTTCTCCTTTAACCAACCTTAAAATCATTAAAAAAAACACATATTATCATTAAATTGACACATAGTGTAGAAATAAATTAGATATTGACAAAACAACATTCAAACACAAACAACTAGACGGACACCGCAACCAAAACACCTTCCTTCGTGTTTCTACTCCTGGTACACTTTGAATAACACGCTTTCCAAAAGAATAATTCATCAGATACTTGATTTAAAACGGTGGAACTTTATGAACAGGTTCAAAAGTATCAGGAGTGAGAGAGTATAAAATGGAGGGCGTTGCTACTTTATTTCTTTACTCCTCTGATCACGCGATACATCAGCAAGTTACAAGTTTCCCTCTGAAGATTTCTTGCTTTATTAAAGGAAGCTTCTCTATTTATGCCTGGAGAAATAGCACACTTCGAAACGTCACGATTGTAGATAAACATCGAAGTAAAACAAATTCATCAGTTTGAACAAGCAGACACTGTTATGGAGAGATATAGAGATAATTACGGATCTAACAACACACACAAACTAAATATGAGATTCACGTCAGCACCAACAGACGAAGAACCGTATTTTTGTCCTGCAAACATACACACCCGATCTCAGAGCTGGCACCGTGGACCTGGGAGAGAAGTTGATTTTGATCTTCCACAGGATGATTACATCTATCCTGCTCACTCCAATGACCCTCGAACAACAGCCCGTTTCCGGACTAACCCCCGTGATTATGACAACCTGATCGTCATTATTCTAACTATTCTAATTATCTGACGATAAGGAGATACATAGAGCCTACTGTTCAGCCAGAACAAAACTACCACATACTGTCAGGATTTGAGTCTGTTTCTGTTCTGTTTTCCCAGTGTTTCCCCCCCTCTGTTTCTAGTATTAATGGTTAGTCCTTGTTCTCACCCTTTTGGTTTAGTCTTAGTTGGTTTAGTCTTGCCCATATTTGTACTTCCCCCTCGTTATCCTTGTTATCTTGTTTGTAACCACGCCTTGTTTTTAGTGTATCTGTGTCAGTTCACATCCCAGTGTCCGTCGATAATGTAACTTGAGTTCCATGTTTCTGGTTTTTGTTAACATTACTTCTGTTTTATGTTATTTTCATAATAAATATCAGTGTTTATATTACTCCGGTTTCCTCCATCTCCATCTACACTCCTCAACCCGCTAAACTCTGACACATACTGAGATTGACATTCCAGTCATCAATTACAGTGATCTCCTGGCTCAAGACGAGCAGAGGTTGTTGGCAGAGATCGACGAATATATCAAATAAAATCTCAATTTCCTGGATGCACTGCCCCCTGCCCAATTTGAGGTAGAGAGGGATGGAGTGCACTGGACTTCTATCACAGCTTGAGCTATCCTTAAACATTGGGTGGGGTCTTTAAACTTTTAGAGACCACGAACCCCATAAAAAAATCAGGAAAAGCTCATTGTTAACCTGTCCTTTCTCTCCCTCACAACTGAGCAGAGGACAGTGCTTTTGAAGGGACACCCATCAAAGTGCTAAGACCCGAAAATTGGAGCTTTTGACAGACCTTCAGAATTATCAAAGAAGAAACCTTTTTTGAAGGCAAGAACCACCAAAACAGAAGATTCCCTTCATTAAAACATCTGAATAGTCTCCAGCCCTCTCAAGTCTACCACCGCAGATAGCCTCCATAATCCGAGCAGATAGCTATACTTTCAACCATCTCAATTGGAGCATGACTGAGACACAAAATCTAACTTTTGGAGAAAAAAGAGCCATCAAAGAGCTGAAAACAATACAGATATCACCATCAAACCGGCTGCCAAGGGCAACACATTGGTCTTAATGGACAAAGGAGACTATCTGTGGGAGGGAGTCAGACAACTCCAGGTGAAGGAACATTATACAGCACTCCCAACACCAATATACCCTCAAACAATTCTGGAAATCAAGGCAAGGCAAGGCAAGTTTATTTATATAGCACATTTCATACACAATGGTAATTCAAAGTGCTGTACATAAAAAGGAATTAAAATCACAATAGCATAAAAATTTAAAATAATAATCACAACAATAAAAACAAAATTAAGAACATTTAAGATGATTTAAAAAAAAAAGAAAATGATTTCAAATTAATTAATACAGTAAAATGATTATACATAAAATAATGCAAACTGTTCGGACGTAGCACAGTGCTCATTCAATAAATGCACAACTGAACAGATGAGTTTTGAGTCTGCGTTTAAATGTGTCTAATGTATTCGCACATCTGATCTCTTCTGGAAGCTGATTCCAACTGCGGGCGGCATAATAGCTAAAAGCGGATTCCCCTTGTTTTGTGTGAACCCTTGATATTACTAACTGACTCGATCCTAGTGATCTGAGTTGTCTGTTAGGTTTATATTCAGTGAGCATATCTGCAATGTATGTAGGTCCTAGGCCATTGAGTGCTTTATAAACAAGTAAAAGTACTTTAAAATCTATCCTAAACATAACTGGAAGCCAGTGTAAGGACCTAAGGACTGGTGTGATATGCTCTGATTTTTTGGTTCTAGTCAGAATCCTGGCAGCAGCGTTCTGTATGAGCTGCAGCTATCTAATGGTCTTCTTGGGAAGGCCAGTGAGGAGACCATTACAATAGTCCACCCTGCTGGTGATAAAGGCATGAACAAGTTTCTCCAAATCTTGACGGGAAACAAAACATCTAATTCTTGCAATGTTTTTAAGATGATAGTATGCTGATTTAGTTACTGCTTTAACATGGCTACTGAAACTGAGGTCTGACTCCAGAATCACACCAAGATTCTTGACTTGATTTTTTGTTTTTTGACCCCTAGTGTCAAGGTACGCATTTACCTTATGAACTTCATCTTTGTTTCCAAATGCAATGACTTCCGTTTTCTCCTTGTTTAACTGTAAAAAGTTTTGGCACATCCAACTGTTAATTTCATCAATGCATTGGCAGAGAGAGTCAATGGGGCTGTAGTCATTTGGTGATAAGGCTAGGTAAATCTGGGTATCATCTGCATAGCTGTGATATGCAATTTTGTTCTTTCTCATTATTTGACTTAGTGGGAGCATATACAGGCTGAACAACAGCGGCGCTAGAATTGAGCCTTGTGGGACTCCGCATGTCATGGACGTCCACTTAGACTTATGTTCTCCTATACTCACATAATAGCCTCTCCCTTCTAAGTATGACCTGAACCATTTGAGAACCATCCCAGAAAGCCCGACCCAGTTTTCCAGTCTATCTAAAAGAATGTTATGATCGACAGTGTCGAACGCAGCACTGAGATCTAGTAATACCAGCACTGATATTTTGCCAGAATCTGAATTTAGGCGAATATCATTTATTATCTTTATGAGCACTGTCTCTGTGCTATGATGTGGTCTGAAACCAGATTGGAAGTGGTCCAGGTATCCGTTTGAGTTTATGTAGTGATTCAGCTGATTGAAAACAACCTTTTCAATAATCTTACCTATAAAAGGAAGATTTGATATTGGTCTATAGTTGCTCAATATGGTGTTATCAAGATTTCTCTTTTTCAGAAGGGGCTTAACAGCTGCAGTTTTCAGGGAGTTTGGAAAAGTCCCAGAAAGAAGTGAGGTGTTCACCACTTTTAAAAGATCTGCTTCTAAACAGTTAAGCACACTTTTGAAAAAAGATGTGGGAAGTGTGTCGAGGTGGCAGGTTGACGATTTGAGGTGCTTTACTGTTTCTTCCAAAATGTTGCTATCGATTTCTTCAAAAGTAGACATAATGACTTCTTTTTTAAACTGCGGTCGAATCTGTCTGACCTCTGCATAACTTGAGGGTGTGCTAATTGTCTTTCTGATATTATTGATCTTCTCAGAAAAGAAGGAAGCAAACTCATCGCACTTGCTGTCAGAGAGCAGTTCACTAGGGATCTGACTAGGGGGGTTTGTTAGTCTCTCAACGGTAGCAAAAAGAGTGCGAGTGTTTAAGTTGCTGTTTATAAGGTTTGAGAAGAACGTTTGTCTAGCTTTACCTAGTTCAACATTGAAAGCATGAAGGCTGTCTTTATAGATGCTATAGTGAATTTCAAGTTTTGTCTTCCGCCACATCCGCTCAGCTTTTCTGCATTGTCTTTTTATTATCTGTACTGCTGTTGATTTTCTCCATGGTGATTTCTGTCCAATTATCTTTCTGTTTTTCACAGGTGCAATGTCATCAATGACATTCTTAACTTTTGAGTTAAAGGAGTCCAGGAGAAAATCAACAGAGTCTGCAGAAATGCTTGGCATTGAAGATATAGCCTTCATAAATAGCACACTAGTGTTATCATTAATGCATCTCTTCCTGACAGAGACTGATCTAGATTCAGTGGTAGCAGAGAGATCCTCAATGAGATGTGTGAAGAAAAGATTATTAGATCTAATGGGCTCAGGAACTCCCAGAGGTGGAAGGTTTTATTTACTCCCAAAGATACACAAAGAACCTGAGAAATGGAGTAAACCTTTTAAAATTCCTCCTGAAAGACCAATCGTATCGGATTGTGACAGCGAGTCCTATTACACCGCAGAGTACATGGAATACTTCCTGAGTCCCATTTCACAGAGACACCCTAGTTATCTCAAAGATACTTATGACTTTATTAAAAAAAGACTGTTAAAACACTAACATTGGAGACTGAAGCAAGCGGTGGAAGAGTGCATGAAGCAGTACCCTGATCCCAGGAGGCCTGATAAATACATTCAAGTAATTCTTAAATTACTTGACATCAATCTGACCAAAAATGACTTTGAATTCTACAGATTAAATACAAATCAAAGGAACGGTGATGTTCAAAAAGTTGCAACATCTTACGCTAACATTTTCATGGCCTCCTGAAATTAAATCATCATGGCAGCTCAATACATCAATAAACACTTATTGTATCAATAAACAATACTGTACATGTGACAAACAATACCCTTGGACAACACAACTTCTCTAGACAGACAAATTATACACTCTAATCTCGCTAGGTAGAAATTATTTCCTATAACGTTCCTTCAAGCAACGAGGCTGAATAAGCCTGTTGCTAAAGCTACTCTTAAGGTTGTCCAGAGTCTTATGGAGAGGATGAGTTTCATTGCCGATGATCGCTAACAGCTTTGTCAGCATTCTGTCCTTAACCACTTCCTCCAAAGTACTAAGCTCAGAACCGACAACAGATTCAGCCTTTTTGATGAGTTTGTTTAGTCTGTTGGCATCCTTTGTCTTAAGTCCCATACCCCAGCACCCCACAGCAAAGAAGATAGTACTCGCCACAACAGTCTGATAAAACATCTTAAGTATCCTGTTGCACACATTGAAAGACTTTAACTTCCTCAAGAAATATAGCCGACTTAGGCCCTTCTTATAAACAGCTTCGGTGTTTGTAGACCATGCCAACTTGTTGTCCAACTCAACTCCCAAGTACTTATATGATTTCACATGTTCCACATAGGTCCCCCCGATGCAGACTGGAGATGGTGGGGTCTTATTCCTGCTGAAATCTATGACCATTATTTTTGTTTTCGCCACATTTAACTTCAAGCAATTTACCCCACACCACCTCACAAAGCCATCAACCAACTACCTGTACTCCTCCTCCTCCTGGTTCTCCACACAGCTTACTATGGCTGTGTCATCCGAGTACTTCTGCAGATTATTATTTTTTTAATTATTTTATAAATATTATGATTATTCAAAGATATTTCTGTATATAATCTTGCACTATGATGAACGCAAACCCATTATAGTTATGTTTTCAGTCTTGATTTTTCTTTGTTAAAGATACTTCAGTCTTTCCCTGAGCTTGTATGCAATTATAAATAATGCAGTAATAATAATACAAAAATTAGAGAAACGGTTGCATAAACACCTCATAACAGTCTCCAGTTTAACCAAAAACTGAATAAACTACTATACACCTATAAAAAGGTAACCGATAACATTAAAATAGCTAATTTAACAAGACAGAAATCAGAGTCACTTATTGAATGCAAAACAGATTTTATATTTTAGAAAAAATCTTAACCACAGCAACTTTTTTTTTAAGGAATACTCACAGAGAATCAAAACAAACATAGACACAAAAACTAAGTTAGAGTCCAAAGCAAATTGTCCATTGATGAGGAAAGAGGCGTGAGAAAGTGATTAAAGGCTTATCTGGTGTCCCCTAGTCAAACCTAGTTGTCCATCTTAATGAAAATGTTCCATATTAAAGTTCCCAGCAAACTGGGAAACCTTTCCAAGAATGAAGGATAAAAGACAAAAATATAGATCTTTCCTCCACAATCTACATATAAGGCACCAGATTTCTCCAGATACTAAAAAGTCCTTTTGGAGTTGAGCACAAAACATACGTTTCTCAAAGTTTGACCCATGGCTACAAAACCTTTGTTCTTTTAGTTGAGCACAAACACAATTTTGACCACATTGTTAAGGCAAATGTTCCAGCCAATGGTTTTTCTCTTCTTCTATACCCTGTAGGGATGTGCATCTCCATAACTGAGGCCGATGCGATATGCATCTCGATGCATAGCCAACGATACGATACATTAAAGATACATGAAGCAGCTAACGATGTGATACGATACGATACACCCCTGTTACGATGCAGTGCGATCCGATTTCAATTCGATTCGATTCAACACGATTCGATGCAGTATGATGCAATGAAACAAATATGATGATATGCATTTCAGTATGTTACAGATACTTTTATTTCTTTGTTTCAGACAACAAATCATAAATTAACTTAAGTGCCTTCTGATTTGTAGTGCATGACCCTTACACACAAATAGGCTTTGGTAGTGCAAAAAAAGTCCACTTAAACTTTTAACAGCTCAAACATTTAACAGTGAAACAATTTAAGGATGCTGCTCAGAGATAAACTGAAGAAATGTTCCATAACTTGCTAGAAGATGAATGTGCTTTCAGCAGACAGGCTTACTCAGTGAACAGAAATCAGGTGCTATTTTTACATAACCAATAATAATAAGTAGTACCCAAAAAAAAACCTTCACAGTTATTTCATAACTGTATTCAAATGTAAAAAAAAAAAAAACAGAAAAAAAAAAAAAAAAAAAAAAAACTAGTATAGGCAGTCACAGGCTGCTGTAAACCAGACAAAATTTAACTTAAATATCCTCTTTTAAGGTTTTTCTTAAGAAATATCAGTTGATCCACATGATCAGAATGAAGCAAACTGCGCTTTGCTGTAACTACATCTCCAGCTGTGCTAAACACTCTTTCAGAAGGTCCACTTGTAGCTGGGATGGAGAGGTAGCTCTTTGCCAGTGCTGAAAGCAGTGGAAGATCCATTTGTTTTTTCCACCACTGCAGCACATCACCACTCAGACCTAAAGAATCCCTTTCTCTGTACTTTAAAATTTCCTCCTTAGCTCTGTCCCTTGTGCTCTTTGTCGTCTGTGGTCTCGCAGTGTGGAAATCCCCAAACATCTGGTCCAAGGCCGTTTTCTTCTTGGGAGGAACATCATCTAAGACAGGGTATATACAGCAATCCTTAAGTTAAATTTACTACTTTTTAATACCTTTTTTACTACCTTCAGAATTTTTTTTAAAACCATCACGACACTGAATTGCAAGTGTTAATCAGCGACCTTTCTATTATTTACACAGATTTTGACATATATAACACAAAAAAACAATAGATTTAGAGACTGATGTTGACAACATATTGCACATATTTATTTCACTTAGTAAATAAAAATAAAACAAACTACATAAAATGTGCAATGGAGAGAATGGATAGTTCCAGCACACTGGCTGGCATTCACTGCAAGATCAAGCATTTTAATGTGAATATATCATATTGGAGAGAGTTTTACCGTGCATCCTGCTGTAACCGGAAGAGGTGCGCGCGCTGTTTGAATAACGTTACTGAATGGAGAATGATTGACAGCCGCAGAGGAGGGAAAACGAGTTTCCGTAAACTTTAATGTTGTAAATAGACTTCTGTCCCTCTCTCCGAGCACGCATTCCGTTTTTATGTTTAGTGGATTGCATATGCGACCGAAGAGCGTTAGCTCCCATCCAGTTGACATTGATGTTTTTTTTACACACCGAACAATAAGCCTGCCTGTTATTCCCTACTACAGGCCTGAGCCAGTCCTTAAACGCTGGGTCGTTCACCCAGCTACCAGAAAACTTGCATTTGCCCATGAAGACGACGATGGTTGTCCAGTCGTTGAAGATATGCCTTGAAGCAAGTCTAAAATAAAACGTAAAGGCGGGCGTACACGGTGCGATTTTTGAGGTCGTACGAGCTCGCATGCGATTTCTTTGGTTATCGGAGGTAATCGTCTCTTCTCGTATGGTCGGGGCTCGTATGGTGTGTGAGAAATTACGAGACGAGCAGAGTGCCTTACGAGCACTTCCCGACCTCACGATCATTTTTAAACATGTCAAAAAACTTCGGGAGCTGTCGGATTGAAAACGTGACGTGTGCTGTTGAACGAGCCGATTTGTTGATCAAACTGGAAATGACCAATCAGAAGCTAAAGAAAAGGAAACCACAGAACAAGATGAACATGACAGCGCCACGGCGACTTGGACTATCAAGAAAGAGGATAAACTCGCTGAACTTTGGCAAGAACAGCGAGCCCTGGCTCTGGGCAAAAGAAAAAATGGGGGTGCTGGGGGTGCAGTGCAGTGATGCGCGGGTTGAGTCATCCAAAAATATTTTTTATGATATTCGGGTCGCGGTCGTTTGGGTCGTTTGAAATAAAGATGCCAATCAAACCGTTGTAATTTATATAGTAGCCTACTTGACAATTTTCTATGAAATACATTGACCTACTATTTATTGGCTGAACAAAATATAGCCCACCTTTTGAATGTTGAGCGTTATTAACTGTTGAATAAATGCTGATGCAGGACAAAATGCCTATTTCCCAACACGTTGAACTGAGCAATGCCATTGCACCATTTTAATAGGCTACTTTTAAAGGAATATAGCTCAGTAATGTCATCTTTTTTGTTCTCTTTCTTTTTGGAATTATTAGACACATTTTACTGTCTTTATTGTCTTTAATTTCCTTAATTATACAATTTCTAGCACTATTTTTAAACAAATATATATAAAATCTCATGTATAGGCCTATGCTTGTTTAAACCCAGGGATTAAAAACGATTCCAAGTAAAAACGGTATTTTTTCTTTACATTTCCAGAGAGCGAAAACGAACGAAATCAAATAAATTCAGGCACTATAATTAAATTATTCGTTTGATACAACTATTATAGCTATATAATTAATATATATATAATAATATTATTTAGTCATATTCGTGATTCCTGAATTTATATATGAAAACTTCATTTTGAAGTGCATTAGATATGTTTGTAAAAGAAAATTCGTTCAGCTGGCCTATTAAATTGATTTAATATTCTTGATAATTTTTAGAGGAAGTTAAAAGTTAAGAAAAAAGGGAATTAGATTGTGGTCTATATATATTTAGGGCTATAGGCTAATCTTTTCCTTACATTTTATTACACTGTGTAGATCGAAATAAAAAAAATTATTGATCATATTTTACATCGGAGAATCACCGACATAATTTAGAGTATAGCCTACTTCGAAAATGAAACTATTTAAATCTGTATAAAGGAAAGACAAAATAAATCACAACAAGAAAAATCTGTATTTTTCTTGTAATCAAGAACATTTCTTTTGACAAAATTACCTAATTAATGCCGAATGATGTTTGACAGTGAACGAATCTCCACCGCATATAATTGTTGCTGTCAGTCGCAAATATTAAACATGCGGGTCAGGAAGAGGGTCGGGGACTATATATATACACTGCTGTAAAGGTGAAGTTTTGTCAAGTTTGCAACGAGTGTACACACGCAAGGGTGATCGGACGGTACTTCCTGCATGTCTAGCAAAGAATCATGGCTCATATTTTTTAAATGCAGTAAAGAGATAGACAGAGAGCAGTTGTATTTAACAGTAGCCTACATACACAGTATATTATACACAGCCTTCCTCTCAGAATGCGATTGCCTCGGAAATCGGCAGGTTTTAAAATCGTGCCGTGTACCACTGCGTCCGTAAAAAAAGTCATTCGTGACGTGTGCGTGGCCATACGGTCTTCCGACCGTCCGAATTCGCACCGTGTACGGCCGCCTTAAGCCAGCAACTTCTGTGTTCTGAGATGTTGCCGAACGACCACTGAATATGACGTCAGCATCAAACATAAGTTGAGACGGAGACGAAAGATCTTTGATCATGTCCCCAGATATGCTAAAGCCCATATTTAAACGAACTAACGCGAACGCAGATAGAATTTCAATCAGAATAGGACACCTGATAGTCTGAAAAAATAATACCTAATTTGGAAAAAATAATACCTTTGAGACCACATTTAATACTTTTAATGGCCTTAAATTTGACAATTTTGATTTATCACTTTTTAATACTTTTTAAAACCCCGCGGATACCCTGTAAGAACGAAAGAGAAGAGGGGATTATCAGTTGTGTTGAAAAAATATATCAATCAATCAATACTATACCACAAAACATTTGACATACAGTATAAGACTAATAACACATGCATCTCCAAATCAACATACAGTAGTTTTATAACTTGTGCCACAGTTCCTAAACTTCCTATTAGAGCAAAGCAAACCTGTCTCTTCCTCTCTGTGGGGGCTCCTGTCACCTTCTGTTTCAGCTGCCTGACTCTCGTTCAGTGTGTTCCTGTCCCCTGCCTGACAATAATTATTATAATCCAAAGACTAACTGTTAGATTTCCTTAAACTAGACATAATTTAAGAGACAGGTAAATAAATTTAACAAATGGATACATGGTAGAGGGGGAGAGAGTGAGTGTGTGTGAGTCTAGCTACAGTATTCAGAGTATATTCTTACCTTTTCATCCATCTTCACCACCTCTGTAGTTAGCTTCATGAATATCATGTCCTTGGTGTCGCTGTCATCCAGGAAAGCCAGGTCTTTGAAGCGTGGATCAAGGGCTGAAGAATAGTGTAGGAGGTCTTGGAGATATGTATAGCGACCATCAAAGTCCTCTCTGAATCGTTCCTTCATCTGGGAAATTATTGGTAGATCACTCTCATCTGGCTTGAAATGTTTCTGTAATTTGGCCTGGATTGGGGAGATCATCGAGATGGTGGGATTTTTTTCCTTACTGAGGAGTGTGGTTGCCACTTTCAGAGGGGACATCAATTTGATGACCTCTTGGATTAGTGTCATGTCTTCTCTCCTCTTTATCTTCTTTGACAACAGTGTGTTCAACACAGCAGGCTGCTGCTCCCAAAAACGTTCCAACATGTCAAAAGAACTGTTCCATCTTGTGGAAACATCATGGATTAGCTTGTGGGTTGGCAGCTGTAACTGGGCCTGCGTTTCACGCAGAACTTCAGTTGCTTTTGGGCTCCTGTGAAAAAATGTTACCACCTTCCTCACTTTTGCTAGAAGCTTTGACACCCTGTCTACCTTGAGGGATTTTTGCGAAGCCAAATTAAGTGTGTGCGCGATGCATCGCACATGGGGGTCCATCTCAGCACCGACTCCTGCCAGTATCATGTTTTTAGCATTATCAGTGACCAACGCTGTTTTCTTGACATTGATGTTCCACTCGCGGCAAACGTCCTGCAGTAAAACTGCTAGATTACTCCCCGTGTGAGCCTCATTGAACACTCTAGTCTGTAGAACGTGGTTTTGCAAAACCCATTCGTCGTCAATATAGTGTGCTGTGACAGTGATATATGAGTCAGTGGCGCAAGACGTCCAGCCATCAACCGTAATTGCAACTCTTTGGGCACTGCTTAATGACTCGGCTATCACTCGTCGGACTTTGTCATACAGAATAGGGATTTGTTTCTCGGAGAATAGCTTCCTATCTGGTATGTGGTACCTCGGCTCCAAGACGTGGAGGAGGTATTGGAAGCCCTCGTTCTCTGTAACGCTGTAAGGCTGAATGTCTTTACAGATAAAAAAGGCGATTGCGTCGGTTATTGCCTTGGAACGAGCAGAACTGTTAGGCAGCTGTGATTGAAAAAAAGTTTTGAGCGTTTGCTCACCCGGCGTCCCGCTAGCAGTAGCAGGTTCAGCTAAATCCGAGTGAGAGGAAGAGGAGGCCGGCGTCTCCAAACTCACACCGTGTCGGCGCTTCAAGTGTGTCGTCAGATTCGTCGTGCTGCCTGTATATTTTATAGGGGCACGACATATTTTACAAATTGCATTGGTTTTATCAAGAATTCCAGCTTTCTTATAAGATCCAAAGTGTTTCCACACACTGGATTTATAATTACTTGGTGGAGGATGCAGCTGCTCTACCTCTGCCATGGTTATCTATGCTCTATGTGACTTTCTGGACACGCCCCGGTCTCTGTAGTGTTGTGATAGGCTATGTCATATTCACGCAGCAGTGAAGAGAGACGTGCTTGAGAAAAAGTTCAGAGGGGAGAAAACAATCTAAAATATTTTCCACTTTCTAAATAATGAAATTATAGTATGTATACTAATAATTATAAAGAAATAAATCGGGTTATACCGATGCAGATATGTTAGAAACGATGCATCGCGATACAAATGCCAATTTGTATCCGATGCACACTTTTTAAACCGATGCATCGCATCGTCAACTTTTTAAGCCGATGCACCGAGCGAATCGGGGAATCTTCCCATCCCTAATACCCTGACATAACTTATAGAGCCAATACTGCCCCCTCACCCCCCCCTGGTGAGGAAGAGAACAACACCTAACCTTTCCCGTTCCTATATCAGGCTGATGACTGTTATAACCTCATGGCATCAGTAACACTTCAACCCTACCTACGTTTTCATCAATATTTGCATTTGCAACATCAATCAGCTGCTCAAAGATCTTCCTTTGGAGAAGACAGTTGATTTAACACTTAATTACTACTTAGATATTAAGATGACCTCAGAATGCATGGCCACTTCAACACTTACCAACAATAACAATGATAAATGCGGAATAATAATATATATATATATTTTTTTTTTAAACAAGCATGTTTTTTTCAATGAAGTAATGAATAAATGCATACGTTTATGAAGCTGTTTTATTTTATTTACTGACAACAACAACAGGAAGCATGAATAAATTAGCTGAATAATAAAAGTAATCATACAAAGATGCAGAAATATAATACAAAAGCTGTCATTTTAACGGCACAGTGTCATTCGATCTCTGTATTGGAAGTAACAAATGATCTACTTTATATTTACTTTTTCCCCACAACTCAATCTACATAATCAGTGTTAATTCATCTTGGGAGTAACTAAAAGTTATTTCTCCTGTTATGAAATCACAATTCTCATATTGATATTTTCCTTCACTCTCCTTTATCAGCACCATCAGATCTAAGGCAAAAAAGAGACGAGTGCAAATGAACACCATTTTAATGACACAAAGAAAAAGACAAAACATTTAGACATGTAAGGCATCTAGATCATATACCCAGCTGGTCAAAAAGCTTAACCTCTTTTTTATTTTTTAAGTAAGATCCATTTGTCCACAAATGTCCATCATCATATTCATTTAGCAATTTCGACTAATAAAACTTCAGTTTGTTGCTGAAATGATAGGGTTGTGTGTGACAGCCCGGTTGAAGCAAACAAAGGATTTAACTCATGCACTGATGTTGTACTGTCTTCCTTTGTGTTTATTGTCCTTATTAACACTGTAAGAGCTAGAGGACAGATGAATAAACAATATTGGAATTTGTAATAAAATCACATACACATTCATTTAAATGAAACAAAACAATACAGCAACAAAATTACTAAATTAATACTAACAACGACATAAATGTCAATGGTAAACTGTTTGTCCATAAGAATAAAAATCTAATTCTGTGTTTCACAGTAGTTACCTTCTTTGTCATTCATCTCTCATCCAGATCTTCATTTGTGTCACTTTGAAGATTAACTAATGCCTTATGGGTTTGGAAAGACATAGGGGGAAAGTAAATTGTGACAATTTTCCTTTTGCGAATGTTCTAGAGTGTCCCAAACGGCGCATTTTGGGGTTTTTTGACCCATGAAACATGCCAAATCTGCTAGGGAAAAAGGCTACATCAAAACGGAAATAAAAGTATCAAATCATGTTAAGACAATGTAAAGATGCGATAGACCTTTCTAATTGAGCGTTTCGGGCGAGTTGACAAATCTGAACTTTGGCGAAAACTGGCGGCGCGTTAACCAATCAGGAGCTTGCTCTAGCAGTGATGTGATTAGGATGTAGCAGAAATTCAAATCAGTAATGGAGGACAAGATCATGGTGGCTATATGTGGATACCCAGAGCTGTACGATATATCTTCGTACTACTACAGAAACAGGAATAAAAAGGATCTTGCTTGGAAGAAAGTGAGTGAGACTACGTCTAGTTTCTAGCTACGACTCAGTAAGCTGCTCAAATTTCTGCCGCGCCACAGAGCACCATCTGCATAGTTTTACATTAAATAACATCATATTTGTCTCAAATCATCCTATTAGATAAAAAAAAACAAGATACCACTGCTGCAAAATACTACTTACATTAGCTTTACAGCTTGAAAAAAATGTAAACCTATATAATTCATATTTTATTTTCTCGAGACATTTTTACATACGCAAAATCTAAAGTCCTATGTAACATCTGCCTGTCTTTATTACATTCACTGTCTTTGACTGCCACCTACTGGATTTACAAGGTCACAACCGTCATTCAGGTCATTTAAATAACGGTGTTGCGGAGCGCGATGGACGACGATAAACTGATGGACGAAGTAGGGAAATACCCAGAATTATTTGCAACAAATCCTAGATTCTTCAAAGACAACATAAAGAAGTCATCAGCCTGGAGGAAGATTGCAGATCTCATCGGTTTTTCAGGTAAGAATGTCTCATTTTGTTCACGTTCGATCTGAAAAATAACAAAAAAATAGCATGTAGTCTTAGTTTTTATTGAGCAAACAAATCCTATTACTAGCTACAGCATAAGAAATGTTGAAATTGCTTATAATAATACAAAATGCTACTAATTGATGAAAGGGAATCTAGCCTAATATAAATGCTAATTATAAATGATGAGCTAAGCAGGAATAAGATATCTAGCAGGTGATCAAATCTAATGGTATGGCGCGTATAGGATGTTTTAAGACCATTTTGGTCAAACTGAAACAGTTGGACAAAATTCCGTAAAGTGTTTTATTTTTGCACGTTCTGTCATCTCGGTTTCCTTTTCCTGAAACGTGGGAAAACGTCAAATTCGCCTTTAGTGAGCAAGTGAAAAGCCTCCAATATTATACAGACATAATAAGTTTTCACGCAATTCTTCTGGCGAGATAATTTACGGAAATATCGCATCATTCACTGACGCGTTTATGTCACACTCATATTTTATCTAAAAGCAGCTGTGGTCATGTTCTGCAGGACAGCAACTGAGTAAATGTTCTGCCATCAGTTTAGGACTGTAATATGAAGAGTGTCCAAGGTAAATCTATTTATCAGCAGTGTGACAGTGAATAGCACAGGCACAATTACTGCTGTAAACAATAGAGATCTATTGGTACAATATGCGTCACATGACTATAAATATGTGTCAACGTTTTCAAAAGCCTCCGTTTTCACAGTCCACACTACAACAAAACAGCATTTTCAAATGTATCCACTTTGGAGAGCGTTTTCAAAAAGCTAAATTTTTCTTGACAAAAACGCCGTCTCAGTGTGAACGAAGGCCAAAACGTTGAGAAAAAGATGCGTTTTCAAACTAAAACATATTAGTGTGGACATGGCCTGAGGAGGTCGGACAATCTGGTAATTTGTAAAAAAACGCTCTTTATTCAATTTAAGCTCTGTCTATAAAATGTCAAATAAAATGTCCGTACCTTAGTAAGAAAATACTAAGTGAATGTTGATGGCGTTAACGCTAGATCTCCATAGTTAAAATGCTATAGACAAACAGCTAAAACCCATTAAATGCACTGCTGTAATATATAACGTTAGGCCTGTTTATTATTGTATTTGTGATGGGGGTGTGCAATATGACGATTTTGTTCGTTGACGAATAAAATGTCTGTATAATATGCTTTTGATGTAAATCATAGGTCAAAACGTATCGGTTCATCAGGGCCCTGTGTGTGTGTGAGATAGTGAAAGTCTCCATTGTAAGTCTATGGGATTTTTTTGCCAGCTTTCTCGTCCGCTGTATGATCGTCGTAAACCTGATCGCTTAGGAAAATCAGTCAAACTTTGCTAGTCTGAGTCAAAACATCCCCATTTTAAGCTAAACTGCTTATATTTTCACTGAATAGTTACGTTAAAAATATTTAGATATCCAGACATTTCTCCTTACCTGATCAACAGGAATGCAAAGGTAAACTATGATACTCCAGATTTGTTTCACATTGAAAAAAGTGTTATTTTTGTTGCTTAGCAACATTCTGTAATGGTTTACCAGACAGAGAGAAAAAAAACAGCATTTTTCCGTCATTACTGGTTGAGGAACTTTTTTCTCTCTCCTTGGGCGAAGGTTGACCAAACTGTGAGTGTTATCAGTTAACAACGCACATTATATAACCCTTTTTTAGCCAAGCACCAGATAAACTATCAAAGGTGATCACAATTTAATTAAAAAAAAAACATTGTAAGTCAGGCCATTGTAATGATTTCATTTCAAACAACAAATAAATTGTACAGAGAAAGTGAGCAGGAAAGAACAGTTCATCTTAACCCTTTCAGTGGTGAGTTTAACATATTCTAGCGGAAAAAAATAAATAAAATAAATGAAGCAGCAACAACCGATTCATTATCGCTACATTTTATTTGTCACTTTATTGTCCAGTTTTAAAGTAGCAGCCACATTCCGGACAAGTGTTTGAATGTGTGTTAAAGCGCGTGAGATGTGTTCGTTTAACGCCATTAACCGCCAAAAGAGAACTGACTCGCAGGAAAGCGTAAACTAGGTCATCTGCGACATGGACGATAACTAAGAAAAGAAACAACAACTTCACTAGACTAGACTAGAGCTGGAGGTTCTTGTTGAGGGAATCAGCCCAAGAACAAAACTACTTCTAGGGAGGCTGGATAACAGGATCTCATGGACAACTCCATTAGAGATGTGGATGGGGGGAAAGGAAATGGCCAGACTTAAAGAAAAGAAGCAGAGAGACCAAGGGAGCAAAACATGACAGGTGGTGGATCAGCGTCTATTATTCTGGATGCATTTGAGGAGAAGATACTGTCAGTCATCAGAGATCATCCACTGCTCCCAGTGCATTTGGAAACACTGCAATCTCAAAGAATTTGTGTTTAATGAGGATTTGCTCTGCCGCTGTAGATGGGAACTTGATGAGAGCCCTTGACACGTTGAAGACAATTCGGCTCACACTAGATGGACTGATTCCCACAGTATTACTTAAAACAGCTAGAAATGATCCGGAAGCAGAGAAGCGTAGTGCAACCATTATCTGACGCAAAGGGGAGAGGATCTTTCTGTTTTTCGCTGCAAATAATCTCTCAGAATATGTGCAAGATGCTTTAGTTTCTTGGAAGCCTATAAAGTCTAAGCAGAACATGAGAGGATCTTATGTCTCAAAGAGGCCTTTCTGGATCTCTCTCTCTCTGTTGACAACCCATAGTATTTCCATCTGGAGCACAAGGATCTAATAAGACAAGTACGATGTGAGTAAAACATTTTAGTAGTTTCACAATGCTATATAATTAAGTTTTATAATTGTGTAACATTTAATTAAAAAAACAATCATTTCATCAAAAATCTTACCTTTTGGAGATCTACCACTACTTGTCAGTTATCTTAAGATGATTTTGAAGTACATTCTTTTCAAGAATTTGCATTTTTCTTAAGAAGAATCTTAAGAAAAATGTTTGGGAATTCAAAATATTCTTAACTTTTTTCTTAAATTATAAATTAAGAAGAAAATTTCTTCTTAAGAATGTTTCGTGAATCCGGACCCAGAACTGATTTCCAGAACCATTCAGGTCCACCAGAACCAAACCTGACCTGTATTTTAGGCCAACAATAATAACAGGAATATTTCCACATTTAGTAAAAAAATTTAAATAAATAAACAAACAATTAGGACACAGCGAATTTACCTTCTCAGCTCAAATATAATGCTTACTCAGAATAAAGATTAGGACAAGCGCCCATATTAAACCATAAACACATAAATATGAACTCAAGGTTTTACTTAAAACACAAACATTAAAGGGATTTTATCCTACAAGTGCATAGACACATGGTTATCAGATTAGCGTTCGACAAACTTCGACAAAAACATGTCTAAAGTGTTAAACACTCACCAAATCCCTGTCAAATGATGATTGCATATATATTTGGGCACAAATGGCGATCTTTAGATGCACTAATCTGCATTACTGTAGCTCTGCTCCATTACTCTTCCACATAATGGATTCAACTCTATATATATATATATATATATACTTATATCTATGTTCAACTCTCCCATTGTCTGCAGAGAAGCGCGTTCTCCAGAGAGCAGGCTTAAAGGGACAGTAACACTCTTTTCACAAACATAATGCAACTGAGTAAAATGACTCACATAAATGAAAACCATACAAAAACATTCTTCCCTCTCAAAAGGAAACATTCTTTTTTATGAATTTAAAGAAAAATAATCAAATTAAATGAATTATGTAGTGTGTGTGTGTGTGTGTGTGTGTGTGTGTGTTGCTTGTCAATTAATTTATTTTAAATAAACCCTATCTGTGTGACTTAATCACCTGTATGTCTGCAAGATGTCTGTTAAAGATCTCTTGATCTGGAAAGCATCTGCTGTGTACAAATGTCTGGCAGACGTCTGTAAGATGTCAGATTCATAAACATCTTAAAGACATCTAATAGACATCTATTTGACATCTGTTTGGAAATGTCCAATAGACGTATTGCAGACTACGGCCCAATCCCAATTCTGTTTTCTACGCCTGGAAGGGGTTAAATATTTCCCCTAAGCAATGGGACACCACAACAACACTGTTATACGTCATCAAACGCCGTCGCTAGCTCCTAATGTTACGTTAGAGGACAGGCGCCGATGTTTATCACACATTCCAGGATGTCGCCGTCAATCATAGCAGTTGTGAGGATTGCAGCCATTTTTTTGCATTTGTCTTCAACAAATCTGTATCTTCGCCACTTAAGTTTGCTGCTGGATCGGGCTGGGGTGAGTATAATGATGTTTTGTTGAATTTAACACAGCCAACTACCCAGCTCGCAAACGCTAACCGCTAACGGATAGCTGGACATGTACGTTAAATAAACTAATGTTTTCGTGTTGTGTGTGCACGTTTACATACATTTGTTAGATACATATAACAACAGACAACAGTTGTGTGATTGGTTAGCATAGTGTTTTCGTATGTTTGTACCCTATTATGTATTAACTTTACTCTGTGAATTATTTACAATCGTACATGGTAGCCTTTTGCAGATTAGCTTTTTTACTTTGTTTTGGGGCGATAAATGACATGTCAGGCCAATGCAGACTAATGAGGGGAACTTCTTTGTTCCAGGCTGCTGGTCCAGGATCATACTGCAGGCTAAACTATAACGTCCCTGCTGGAAAAAAACAACAGAAGCCATTACAAACCATCAGCCATTAACCATTACCAAATAGTTTCCATTGCATAGTGTGTTTTGGGCATATTCCAATAGGATTTATTGGTTTGTATTGGTTTCCATTACAAATTTCTATTAGTCTTGATTTGCACATAATGGTTTCTATTGCAGTTTTGTAATGATTCTGATGGTTCCAATAAAAACTATAGAAGCCATCACAGAAATGTTAAAGGTTTCCACTAAAACAATACCATTACAAACCATTAAATTTGTAACCAATAAAACCATAACCAAATGGTTTGCATGTGTTTAAGGCATATTCCATTAACATTTTGTGGTTTGTATTGGTTTCCATTACAGTTTTGTATTGGTTCTGATGGTTGTTTTATTTAACCAATAAAACCATTACCAAATATTGGTTTCCATTACAGATTTGTATTGGTTTTGACCTGCAGTTTTAATGGTTTCCATTGCTTTCAGGTGCACAGGCAGCCATTAAAACCTGCTGGTCATATTAATTAAAACATCACATTTATGAATCGTTTTTTCCTTATTGTTGAAAGAAACACCATGAAGAACATATATTTGAACTGTTGCCAAAACAACACTAGAAACTGTAACCTAAAATCATAACAAGATAATATTGCAAAGACTTGCATATACCACCTTTAGCCTCAGGTTGTGTTTTTTCCAAAGTAAATTCATCCACCATGCACATGAAATCAAAAACCATAAAAAATTATAAATGTCTTGATTCTCAGAGAGAAATAAACATCAAGCACATAAAGTTAACATTTTATTTTATTTAAAAATAAAGAAACATGAATGTGTGTTTTCTGTCTTTCACCCGGACTCACTGAGTAACCCTGCAATATTAATGAATTACATAAAAATAGCTAGGGACGCTATAATTCAATAATATGTTGTGCTCTTATGCAAGATGTTCAAACATGTTATGGTATGCTGAGGAAACCTCTCTCTCTCTCTTTGAAGAGCATTTTTATTTTAAAAAGGTGCTTTATGTGCCATTTATGTGCCTGTTTATTTAGAGGAATTTGTAAACTGCAGTAATAAAATAACGAAATTTTCAACATCTTTTTGCTTTATTTATTTTTGCACCAACTTATAACGGTATCGATAAGCAGTATTGTATCAGTTTCGATAAGATGTAAACGATACTCATCCCTACCACAGAAACATTTGCATTGCTGTTGAATTATGATATAAAATATTTAAGTCCATGTTTGATCATTTGTAGACCGTATCCTTAAATGGATAGTTCACACCCAATAATGGAAATTCTGTCATTACTCACTGTCATGTCGGTCCAAAGCCGTAAGACCTTCGTTCATCTTCAGAACACAAATTAATATATTTTTATGAAATCCAGAGCTTCCTGACCCTCCATAGACAATCAATGGAATGGACATATTCCAGGCCCAGGAACCTAGAATAGACATCGGTAAAATAGTCATCACATAAAATGTGACATCAGTGGTCCAGTCTTTATTTTACGAAGCTATGAGAATACTTTTTGTTTGCAAAGAAAAAAAAAGTTTTTTTTTTTTTACTTTATTCAACATTTTCTTCTCTTCCGGGTCAGTCCGGCATTATAGAGAGTACCATGTGGACTGACCCGGAAGAGAAGAAAATGTTGAATTAAGTAATTATTTTTGTTTCCTTTGTGCAAAGAATGTATTCTTGTAGCTTCATAAATTAGACACATTAGACTATTTTACCGTTGTCTATACTGCGTTTCTGTGCCTTGACCGTAAGTTCCCTTGCTTTCAATAGAGTCAGAAAGCTCTCAGATTAAATAAAAATATCCATATAGGTTTGTGTCACACATGTTTGGATGTCAAAATCTTCATAAAATACCTGTAATATAACAGATGCGTGGTGATATAAGCTAATATTTTGTGTAGGTAAGTTAATATGTGACCCTGGACCACAAAACCAGTCTTAAGTCGCTGGGGTATATTTGTAGCAATAGCCAAAAATACATTGTATGGGTCAAAATTATTGTTTTTTCTTTTATGTCAAAAAATCATTAGGAAATTAAGTAAAGATCATGTTCCATTAAGATTTTTTGTAAAATTCCTACTGTAAATATATCAAAATGTAATTTTTGATTAGTAATATGCATTGTTTAGAACTTCATTTGGAGAACTTTAAAGGTGATTTTCTTAGTATTTAGATTTTTTTGCATCCTCAGATTCCAGATTTTCAAATAGATGTATCTCGGACAAATATTGTCCTATCCTAACAAACCATACATCAATAGAAAGCTTATTTATTGAGCTTTCATATGATACATACATCTCAGTTTTGTCAAATTTAACCTTATGACTGGTTTTGTGGTCCAGGGTCACATATGTACAGTAAAAATGCATTTACTGAACTTTCTCAGCTCACCTGTGTTTCCTGCATTTCTGTTAGCAGCTCCCTTCAGAAATGATGAAACCTTGGAGCTTTCTGTTGTAGAGAAGTTATTTGATCACTCCTGAAAACACAGAACATTTTTACCAATATCTGTTAACTAATAAAGATCAAAACACGTTTGAACTAACGGTTAGATTTAGTAATTTAATTAACATTAATATTACAGTGCATATTTCTTCCAGTAAAACATTAACAAACTGTAAGCAACCCGTTTACAAAGCTATCAAAACCTCTCATCTACACATAAAGATGTGATTAAAAGTCAAAACCTTCGTAAATAAGAGCTCTATAATAGTTAGTCAGCCTCTTCTGAAAACGGTGGAGATGCTAATGGATATTTTCGAAGACTGTAAACTATTTCTATGAATTAAATATTCAACAGACTCGAGTCAAATACAAGTAAGAAAGGTTTCAGGAACAGTTGTGTGTATTATTAGAGTGATTTTAGAGACCAAACTCACCTCAGAACTGCGAGAACAGCAGCGAGAGACGGACTGCAGCGGCTTTCAGTTGGAGTGTTGACACGCCGTTTCCATGGAAACTCCCTCCTCTGCTGCGTTTGAATCAGAGCCGTTACTGCTCTAGTTTGAATGCAGCTCAGCGCGCGTATAAACACGTCACAGTCACGCAGAATTTACATAAAGTATTCTTTTTAAACGATTTAAAATCTCATTAAAACATTGTTTAATCTTTGATTTAGTGAGACAAAGTGGTACTTTTGTTAAGATTTTGTTTATTTATATGTCATTATTAAAAGAAAAATCTGTATATCTCTATATTTTCTATCTATATTAAATCTATTGTGTTGTACTGTAATAATTGTAAAGAAAAAAAATCTGAATCTTAACACATTTATGGTACATTTTACACAAATACCCTAACAAAAAAAAAAAAAACAAAAAAAAAAACAACAACAATGTAAATCTATAAATAAATAAATACCCTCATACAATTTTGTATAATGGGAATTGTATTGGTTTGTCCATGTGGGTAAATTGTTGTCTTCTATTGGTGGCTTGTTAAAACCATTAAATCATAATGAAATATGCCCAAAGCACACTAGAAACCATTAAATGTATTGTTTTTATTGGTTAACAGTTGGTGGTTCAATGTTTTTAGTGGTATTTGTAGTGGAAACCATTACAAGTTCTGTGATGGTTTCTACTGGTCGTTTTTTTTTTCTTAATGGTATCCACTAGATCGACATGTTACCAATAGAAGGAAACAAATCACCAGTAGAGACCCATAAGGACTATTATAGGTTCCAATAAAACCAATACAATTTCCATTATAACCATTAAAACCAATACAAAATCTGTGAAGGTTTCCATTGGTAGTTTTTTCCCCTTAATGGTATCACTAGATCGACATGTTACCAATAGTAGGAAACAAATCACCAGTAGAGACCCATAAGGACCATTATAGGTTCCAATAAAACCAATACAATTTCCATTATAACCATTAAAACCAATACAAAATCTGTGAAGGTTTCCATTGGTAGTTTTTTCAGAGGACCACCAGATCATGACGGGTGATCTCCATGGCGGAACAGGCAGAACAGGAACCCTCAAGGGTGGAGCAGAAGCCCACCAGGGCGGAGCAAACGAAGCCCACCAGGGCGGAGCAAACAAAGCCCACCAGGGCGGAGCAGACGGACCAGGAGCCCACCAGGGCGAAGCAAATGGAGCAGGAGCCCACCAGGGCGGAGCAGACGGAGCGGGAGCCCACCAGGGCGGCGCAGACGGAGCGGGAGCCCACCAGGGCGGCGCAGACAGAGCGGGAGCCCACCAGGGCGGAGCAGACGGAGCGGGAGCCCACCAGGGCGGAGCAGACGGAGCGGGAGCCCACCAGGGCGGCGCAGACGGAGCGGGAGCCCACCAGGGCGGCGCAGACGGAGCGGGAGCCCACCAGGGCGGAGCAGACGGAGCGGGAGCCCACCAGGGCGGAGCAGACGGAGCGGGAGCCCACCAGGGCGGCGCAGACAGAGCGGGAGCCCACCAGGGCGGCGCAGACAGAGCGGGAGCCCACCAGGGCGGCGCAGACGGAGCGGGAGCCCACCAGGGCGGCGCAGACAGAGCGGGAGCCCACCAGGGCGGCGCAGACAGAGCGGGAGCCCACCAGGGCGGCGCAGACAGAGCGGGAGCCCACCAGGGTGGAGCAGAAGCCCACTAGGGCGGAGCAGACGGAGCAGGGGCCCACCAGGGCGGCGCAGACGGAGCGGGAGCCCACCAGGGCGGCGCAGACAGAGCGGGAGCCCACCAGGGCGGAACATGAGGCGCAGAAGCCCTCCAGGGCGGAGCAGGAGGCACAGGAGCCTTCCTGTACTGGAACCTGGGGAAAGCGGAGACAGAGGAGGCAGACAGAGCAAGGAGAGAAGCAGAGAGTTCATGGGAGCACGCTGCCTCCATATCCGTGACAGGGCAGACAGGGAGCCTAGGCGGAGCCGGCAGAGCAGGGAGTTCCGCTATGAACGCCGCCTCGACGAGTGGCATAACTTGATTTTGCAGGAAGAGCATCCGAGGTGGGATTTGACTTGGCAGGAACAGCAGCTGTGACGTGACTTGCCTTGGCAGGAGCAGCAGCTGTGATATGGCTTGACTGTGCAGGAACAGCAGCTGTGACGTGACTTGACTGTGCAGGAACAGCAGCTGGTGCAGGTTCGGGAGAAGCAGGTATGACGTTAGCGGGCGCTGACTTGGATAACGTGAGTTTGGGGAGACCAGCTGCTTGAGCCGATAGCAGCGGTGGGTCCTCCACGCTAGACACCAACCCTCTTGAGACGGAGTTGGCACGATAAAGTGTAGATGTAGAGGCCATCTTGGCCGGGGACTCAGGCTTGGCGGCCATCTTGGCCGGGGATTCAGGGACAGAGGCCATCTTGGCCGGGAACTCGGGAACGGTGGCCATCTTGGCAAGGGACTCAGGCTTGGCGGCCATCTTGGCCGAGGATTCAGGAACAGAGGCCATCTTAGCGGCAGGCTCTGGCGTGGCGGCCATCTTAGCAGCAGGCTCTGGCGTGGCGGCCATCTTTGCAGCAGGCTCTGGCGTGGCGGCCATCTTTGCAGCAGGCTCTGGCGTGGCGGCCATCTTAGCAGCAGGCTCTGGCGTGGCGGCCATCTTTGCAGCAGGCTCTGGCGTGGCGGCCATCTTTGCAGCAGGCTCTGGCGTGGCGGCCATCTTTGCAGCAGGCTCTGGCGTGGCGGCCATCTTAGCAGCAGGCTCTGGCGTGGCGGCCATCTTTGCAGCAGGCTCTGGCGTGGCGGCCATCTTTGCAGCAGGCTCTGGACTAGCAGACATCTTGTGCTGTGGCGCAGGGATAGCAGACATCCTGTGAGCGGACTCGACCTCACCCACAGTAAACGGAGATTTGCAATGTAACATGACAAAGTCGATAAACTGTGCGAGAGTCCAGCTGGGGTCTTCATCAGGTAGGTAATGATCTAATAGGTAACCAAGGTAACTAACGAGGGAATGGGTGTGGTGCAATGAGTTTCCATGACAACAAATGAGGGGGCAGAGAGGCAGGGAAGCAGAAAACCTAAAACTTGAATTTGAACTTACATTTTATCAACTTAATTTTCTTAGGTCAATTCAACTGAATTCTTAACTTAATTTAAATGGAATTTCTCATTGAACTTTAATGTCTAAATTGTCCCTAACCATATCATATTAAATTACCTGCAAGTAACAACATTTTAATTTCAATTTTTTTAAAACTAATTTTTACATTTAATTTGAAGTTTTGTTTTTTCCTCAAAGCGCAATAAAGTTGGCACAAAAGACTCAAATTGCTTTAGAAAATGTTTATTAACTTTAATTCATTAGCAGAAAGTTTCAATGCAAATTCATTCTTTTAAAACAATCCATTCTACTAAGTGCGGAGCCACAAAACCAAGCCACTAAAAATGTTAATAAAAATATATCATGAGATGTTTAGAACACTTCATGGTTCGTGCCCTAAACCACATAAAAACAAAATACCAGAACCATAATAAAACAGTGCTTTAGAACAGCTTAGGCTGTATCCGAAATCGCCCTCAGATAGGGCAGTATTTGAGGGGACAGCCTTTTTAAGTGGTGTTCGAAACCATAGTGGACGATGTCGAGTGCACTCATTCAATCCCACAATGCACCGCAAAACAGCCTAGTGGTTATGCCATGAACTGAGGCAGAAAAAAGTTATACTCTGACAGTCAAATATTTTGAACAGTGAGATTTTTTAATTAAGTCTCTTCTGCTCACCAACCCTGCATTTATTTGATACAAAGTCTTTAGTGTCACATGATCATCATTCTAATATGCTAATTTGTTGCTCAAAAAACAAACAAAAAACCCATATTATTATTATTTTGTTGTTGTTGTTAAAAAGAGCCGGGCAGATTTGTTTCAGGTCTCTTTGAATAGAAAGTTCAGAAGAACAAATATTTTGTAACATTATTAATCTTTATCGCTTTTGGTCCATTTTAAACACCCTTGCTATATAAATGTTTTAATATCTATAATTTCTTTCCCCAAACAATACTGACTTCTAGATTTGAATGGTACGTATAATGTTACTAAAGCTTTTTATAAGTACTCAACTGTTTTGAATATTTCTAATAATAATAATAATAATAATAATAATTAGGGATGCATGATATTTATCGGACAGATAAATTATAGACCGTTCTGGGTAAAAATCACGTCATTTTTATTGCTCCGATAAATAAATGAAACCCGATCCGATAACTGCAGTGACTCTCGGACTTTGTCGCATTTTATACGTCATCATCTGTGTCGTCATCATCGTCTTCGCAGGTCTGGAAGTTTTTCACGGAGGCAGAGGAGGACGATGCTACTGCTATTTGCAACACATGTTTAGCTAGGATTCCGAGAGGAGGTAAAAAGCCGTCAAGTTTTAACAATCTTGTATCTCACTTCAGAGGTCGTCATCGCGGTGAATCTGTTTTACCGGTCACATGTCGCGCCTAAAAACGCGTGGAAAACGCTGAAGCGCCGCCTTCTCTTTCTTTCCAAACCGCTCTGTAGCACGAGCTCCAGTGGCGTCTGCCGTTGCTAATCAACCATGACCTGCGCTCTCCATAAAGATGCGGAAGTTTTAGCAAAGGATAAATGGATTTTCAGCATTAAAAATCGCTTGCAGTAGCTCTGTTATCAAATTTATTTAAAAATGTTAATTCCTGTACAGCTATGATAAGCTGTGACAAGACGCATTCCTCCAACTCTGTAGTCAGCCAAGGGATAAATATCCTGTAGATCCTGAGGCTCAATAAGTTGGACTTCATTACTGGGTGATGTTTCACGTTTATAAGCTCTGTAATGTTCTATATACCGCCCACTGAGTTTCTTGACAAAGAAGATTAATCTCCGTTCCACTGTAACCATTTGGATGATTTCACAAAAGTCTGGCAGTCCTCCCATTGATCCATGAATTAAGATCATCCCGCTTTTGTAGTTCAAACCATTGTGTGTCACATTTTTCGCTAGGTGTCCACATTTAGAAACTTTTCTCTCAATCCACTGGAGATCCGTTTGTCAAGGACATCAATATGAACGGTGGAAACTTTGGACACTTCTAGTTGATGCTTGGGATCTGATACTGATGTCTCTCCGAAGGTGAAAGAAGCACATTTTTAAAGTTCTTTATATTTCTTGCAACTCGTTTAAAAAAAATCGCATAGTCCATAATGCAACAAGTGGTCCATATTGACGAATCAAGTGAGGATGGTGCTCCAAGAAATGTTGTTTAGGTTTGAACAAACAGGGAAAATTTCTTGAAACAGATTTCTATGCTCTGAAATCTTAAAACTGAGAAAATCGATGGATTCCTCTGTATGAATTGGAGAAACAACTAGATCAACAATATCCTTCAGGTCAGTTAAAATCTGCCAAGCTGGTTCTTCACAGGGAACTTTCTGACCAATTAATAAAGGTAGAAATTATTCTAATAATTAGACCCCAATTCTCATGGGCAATCCAACTGTTTTGATTTTCCCAAAACCAAGAGGAATTGGATGAGGTTGATTTGTTTTGTCCGTCCAATTAAAATCAAAAGATGTTATTGCAGCATTCAATTCAAGTAAGGTGAAGTATTTTTTTTTTTTAATTAACACATTGACGATTCCTTCAAAAAGATCAACTTTAGGATAGAAACATACTGGAAACTCCTCTTCTTATCAGAATCAAGCACAAATTCTACTGGTTCCACTACATTAAAGTGTCTCTTAAAGTAACTCTTTCTTCTCCAAGCAGTAGAAAGTGGTCCTTTGGGTCCTGTGGTCCTTTTAACAGTATTAGACTCTAATGCATTAGCTATTTTTTTCAACAACTGATTGGTCAGATTCACAACTATGTTCCTGTAATATTTCAGTGACAGTCTCCTGTGTGACCGGAAATGATGCAGAACCAATCAAATAGCTTAACTCTCCCAACAGTTCATCAATGGCTGTGTTAGATACAAGATGGATATTTTCTCATTTTAAAAGGACCAAAGCAAGTTTAAGTTCTACCTCTTTTTCCAAGTTCACAGGATCACTGCCACTTGCAGAGTCGACATGCTCATTGCTACAAGGTCATCAGAAATATCACAGGAAACAGTTACAAATGACTCATTGGCAGTGTTTAAAGTTTTGTTTTCAATAATTCCAGGCTTGAAGTAACTTGCTCCAGAGTGTCTTCTGTATTTATGACTTTTAAAGTTCACATAAACGTTAGTAATGCATGCCAAGTCTTGAATCTACAACCACAGTTTAAATAAGTGCATGGATATGTGGATCTGTCAGTTCTGTCTGTTTATGTCATTGGTTTCTTCCTTTTGTCTCCCCCCGTCGATCTGTCCAGTTGGTTTAGTCCTTGTTTAGAGTCATCTGCATCATCTGTCATTGTTTCTGTCACATAGTTTCTAAAAAAAACACAACTAGCAAGAAGACTTTTGGCCAAATTTATTTTTTATTTATTTTTCTCTTAAATATATCAATTTTTTTTTTTTTTTTTTTTTTTTTTTCTGGAGGTTTGAGCTGAGGTTGAAGCTGGAGGAGCTGAACACGCAGCGCTAGCTGATGCTTGGGCTCTGATCATATATATATATATATATGATCTAGATCTTCTATTGGGTCCTTGGGAACTTGTATATGGCCAAGGAAAGACTAGGAGGTTACACAAGAAGCTGGAGGTCTTTTGAACTGGAGCTGGCCCTTGAGATGCTCTACTATGGGAAGGTGAGGGGCAGGTACTCTTTAGCCCTCAGAGTGTGTCCCATCAGCCCTGACTGCCTGACAAGAATGAGGGGGTTTCTGGGTCTGGCCCCACCACCGTTGGACATTTGGATCAGCGACGCGGTCTAACAGGGGAGAGTTGAGCGCATCTTTTCCCTGTCTGACTACGCTCAAGCTGGAACAGTGGTGTTGGGAGAGCAGCTCCTGAGGATCCTCTTGTCTGATTTGTATCAGCGCAACGTCCGGTTGCCCATACAGGTCTTGAAAGGCCCAGATCGGCCATTCGGTAACCTCGTTGGCTGTAGGAGCGTGACGGAGTTCTGCCATGTGCTTTGTTCGAGGAAAGGGTTTGGGTACCCCCATACGTTTGCACCTGCCTTGGAGATCGTGCGTTCATTCTGCAAGGATCCGGAAGTATGTTTGTTGCTGGCTATGTCTCCCCTGAAGTTCTTCCCACATATAAAGTACTGGGACGAAAACAGGAACATGAAAGCATCCTGGAATTTTAAGGATTTCGTGGAGCTGCACAAGCCTTCAGAACTGCCCTCAGCTGCATCCCTTGCAGCAAGTTACCTGGGAGATGTGTACACCAGGCTGGACCAGATGGAGCTCACATTTGCTAGGAACTTGAGGAAGTACAAGGCACAAGGCATACCTTCCAAAGGGTATGCCCAAGGAGCAAATGATGACTGGCCTGGTGTTCCTCAGTTGCGTCGGCCTCGTGATGAATGGGGATTTCATCCAGTTTGAGAGGCTGAGCAACTTGATCGGAAACCTGCCGGTTACGCAAAGGCACCTGCAGGAGTTGGGTATATTGTCCAACCTCATCCTGCTGCATAACCCCAAGGTGTGGTGATTCCATGAGTCTGTGCCATACAAGGTGCAAGCAGTTGTGCCAGGTCCAACATTGAGAAAGTCTTACACAGAAGAGCAGGAGGAACAGGTTGAACAGGATGTGGAGGCAGAAGAGGAGCTGGTGACGGTACTCCCAACAGCCACTATTCCAGCCAATGTTCTCATCCGCTGGTCTGAACAAGAAACATCCCTTGTTCACTTCACGAAGTAAAAAAAACACTATTTTGATAGATGAGATCCTAGTACAACATTATTTATTTTATTCCTGAGCCCCCAGATCCACCCTGGAGACTGCCCCTGTGTCCCCTGTATCCCTGCCTAGCCGTCTCCAGGGCGCCCACCCTCCCTCCCCTATGGATGTTATTAGGCGAGAGACGCGCCTTCGGGGAGGGGTTATGTCTGTGTTTTGTCCTGTTCTATTTTCCATGTGTTTTCTCCCCTTCTGTTTCCAGTAGAATGGTTTAGTCCTTGTCCCCCCCTTCTGGTTTTGTATTAGTTGGTTCAGTCATGCCCATATTTGTATTTCCCCCTTGTTACCACGCCCTGTCTTCAGTGTATTTAAGTCTGTGTCTGCTCACTCCCCAACATTACGTTGTGTTTTCTGTCTGCCCCTGGATTTTGTTTGTTTGTATATTCAGTGTTTTCTTTATTAAACTTTATATTTCATTTTACTCCGGCTTCTCCATTTCCACTCCTCAACCCGCTAACACTGTGACAGATATACGGCTCACTCCACGAACAGCTGCAAAACAACAATTCTGTTGAAATTCCCTATAAAATCTGGATTCACAAGTTTGTCTCAGACTTCCAAATATTGTCCTATCCTAACCAACCATACATCAATGGAAAGCTCATTTTTTCAGATTTCAGATGACATGCAGGGAGCAAAGATTTTCACTAAATTAGACCATACCTGTGTCAAGTATCCTGTTTTGGCCAGGGAAAGTCCCGTAATATACCCTTCTTCCCCGCCGTCCTCCCATATTAGTATTTTCCCATATTTTAACCTGCGTTATAAAAAAAAAAGTCCCCCCCCCAAAAAAAAAAAAATCTGAGCCCTGTCACTAGCCTCGCGATAACTGCCACAAGTGCAGAGGTAAAAATGGCAATGCTGTGTGCCAAAAACAACATTCCTTTCTCCTTCCATGAGGACTTCAACTAGTGTGTAGCTGACATGTTCCTGGACTCTGCTATTGCACGAAAATACTCAACGGGAAAAACGAAGGCTACTCAACTCAAAGGTAAGTTAGCTATATAACGTTAGCTACCTATCTTACTGCTGGGCTACTGTACGTTTGCTTAAACTGTATAAAATGTGTTTGAAATGTGTTTGAGTATTCTAACATTTGAGCATCAACCCATGGCATGCATGTTTTAGGCTACTAGCTAATTACTGGACACTCAACAGGTGCCATAGCAGCAGAACTAGAGGATGAGTTGGCCAAAACATGCCGATCTCAGCCCTTTTCACTGATGTGTGACGAATCAAACAACAGAAAAACAGACAAAGAATTCATCATCCTACCTAGACTCTACCATGAGGCCACTCTGCAGACCGCACAACTCTGGACTTTTAGTAGTACCTAGGATAGCAAAGTCCACTAAAGGAGGGAGAGCCTTTTCTCATTTGGCTCCCAAACTCTGGAATAGCCTTCCTGATAACGTTCGGGGTTCAGACACACTCTCTATGTTTAAATCTAGATTAAAGACTCATCTCTTTAGCCAAGCATTCACATAATGTATCTCATAACCTTGTACTTCATTCCCATCCCGTGGTAACTAGGAATTACACAAGATTCAGTCTGGATTCAGAAGAAGAGATGATGCCAACCCCTCAGAGGACCGCAGATGATGCCAGCCTTGAAACAACATACAGCACTACACAATTTTCCTACAAGTTTGATTGCAACAAATAATCATTACAATTAGTGTTCATCATCTGTTTGATTACACAGTTACTGATTTTAACATTTATATCATATGTACATCAACTTAACATACAGTATTCACCACTAATAAGCTACTAAATATATTGTATAGCCTACATTTCTGTACAGCTGCTTTGCAACGATTTGTATTGTGAAAAGCGCTATACAAATAAACTTGAATTGAATTGAATCAGAGCAGCCCAGGTACCGATGGAAGACATCCTGGTGGGGATATACACCCACTTGGGTAAAAGGTAAATGCATACATATAGGCCTGCTATTTATCTGGCCTAATGTTATGTGTGTTACAATGTAATAGTATTGCATGTGGCTAACTCATGAACAAGGTAGCCTCCCACCCAGCAAAAAGACGACAAAGCCAAACATCTAAACAACATTAAAATTTGGTTGAAAAGTGAAAGACGAAACGACGTCTTTTTCAGGTCGTCGAAAAGACGTCTATAAAAAGTTGTCCATATTACGTCTAAATGTGGTTGTAAAGTGAAAGTTAAAAAGACATATTTTCCAGGCCTAATTTCAACCGCTAATTAATGATTAAATTGTTATATTCATAATTAATAATTCACAAGAGTACCAAAACATTTATTGACATATTAAATAAACCTTTTACCTAAAAAAACACAAGCCTGCATTTGATCAAACACAACATGAAAACATTATGAAAACATGAAAAACATGTACAAAAATATTTGTTTTTTATAGGTATGTTTATCCCTGTAAATTACATACATGAATTACTCCAGTCTTCAGTGAAATATGATCGTTCAGATATCATTTTAATGTGCTAATTTGCTGCTCACAAAACATTTCTGATTATTATCAATGTGAACTTTCAAAAGAGCTCATGGGAGTGTCCATCTCCGAATGCGACGTAATACTGAGGAGAAGCTCCTAAAGCATATTTCCATATAAATGCACAGCTAATTCGTTGTTTTGTCGCAAGTGAAAAACAATATTAACCTTCTAGTTGTAAAAAGAGGCTCATATAAGAAACATTAATATATAAGAATCTCATTCGGAGATGGACACTTCTTGACTGGCAAGACCAAACTCAAACAGTGAAAGTGAGTTGTTCTTTTTAGTAAACTCTGTGTTCACAAACAATGTTCTCAATGCTGGAGTTCATGTGTAGAGACCCAGACCATACTTCCAGCAAAGTTTCATGGTGTGTCGAGTCTTAGTGTCGTAAAAATATGGATTTTTGATTCGCTCAAAAATAGGCATCTAGTTCTCCCAGGGGCGTCGGAAGGAAAATAAATGTGGGCGGGTCCTCCCCCAGAAAGAAATTGCTTTAGTATATGCCATTTTCTGTAGTCTGCTGCCTTTTATTTAATGTGTTTTTACACAATGCAAAAAGGCCATATTTATAAATATTACAAAAGACGGCTGTCGAAGAACAGTTTGTGATAAGTGATAATACGAGTAGTTTTTGACGCGGGAGACCCGAGTTCAGGTCCGCCTTTTGGTGAAATCATTTTCGAAATCGTCTCCCTTTTCACTTATATCACATCGGAAAGGCATTTGTTTTCAATAAAAATTTATGAAATAATCGAAAAGTTGAAATAAAGTTACAGCTAGGGTTAGGTGTATCTGAGCAGAAGTTACGCTGCTTTACTTCGCTGTGTCTCTGGAGTGCAGCAGGCTCGACCGTCTAGTGAAAACCTGTTATGAGTTTAATTGATATGGACTCTGAATAAGCCAAGTGGAATGAATTTGAGGAAACCACAGCATGTCATTTAAGGCTGTAGCTAAATGGAGTTTAATTTAAGGCATACCTCATACAATGGATTTGACTGAATTAGAGATGGTAAAAGTAGGTGGGTCCAATATAATTGGTCCTGTCCCACCCAGGTACAATGGTTCCGACGCCCATGAGTTCTCCCATTCACCGGCCATTGACCACAAAACTAAATCACGGTCAATCACAAAAACGGCTCGTTTGTCCTAATTATGCTTTTAGATATAAGTTGGTCTCGTTTACAGTAAAAAAAACAGCCCAGGTTGCATTTTGACAACAGTTATCCTTTAATTGCTGACAAGAAGATACCACAATCAGTTAGACAAACGCAGTTAATATCCGAAATAAATGTATAAAACTATCAAAAACAATAGAATAATACAAATCAGTTTGTTACAGAATGAAATAGGCCACTATGCCAAATAACGTTAACGTTACTGGCCAGCAGGAAGACGTCTCATGCTCTTTAGTTGACCTTAAGTCATCAAAAAACATTAATTAAAGCAGTGTTTCTCAACTGGTGGGTCCTAAAAACGTTTTGAGTGGGTCGCGGAGTGTGCAGTCAAAGAAACAACAAACGTAATTCAGTTTTTTTCTGAATTACGCTAGACTATTATTTTGAAAGACGTGCGCGAAAGCGGTTGACTCTTCTATCAGTAGGAGAAAAACGCTTTTTCCTCATTTAGTATCTACGGTCAAATGAGATGTTGTCAAGTTTTATGTCAGTGTCATTATTCTAAAATTATTTTTGTAACTTGTTATAAAATAACAATTCCCTCACCTAAAAAAAAAACAAAAAAAACTTTCCAGTCCTGTCAGTCATACTGTGCAGCCGTTACTATGGAAACCGCAATATTTCAGCGCTCCTAAAGCGCCCCCTCCTGACAGAGAATCAATTTTTTATTTCCAATAATTTTTTTCAGCTGTTTATGGTCAAATGATTGCAATTATCGACCCATGTTTTTGTGCAGCAAACACTGAGTTGTAAATGCAAAAAGTTAAGGTGCCTTCTAAAAATCTAAACAAGTACAGTGATATTTATGCTTTAAATAAATATAATCAATTATATACTCAATTTATTCCTTTTAATGGTATAAAGGATGAAATTCCATTGTGTTTTGTGTGAAACTGTATCTGAATTTTAAATCATGCCATTTTATGGCTTAATATTGTACTTTACTTTATTGCTTATAGGGCCTAATTGTAGCCTTTGTTCAAATATATTATTGAAGGGTATCATGTTTTTGATGTTTAAATGACAGATGCTAAATGCTAAAAAATGACATCTTTAATTAAAGTCACTCCTATTTTCTTTTTCCAGAACATTAACTTCATTATACAATTAATTAAAATCTATTAAATTTACAAATTAGTCATTTAGCAGACACTTTTATCCAAAGCGACTTACAGATGAGGACAGTGGAAGCAACCAAAATCAACAAAAGAGCAATGATATGGAAGTGATAAGACTAACACAGTTTATTAAGTTCTTTTTTTGCTAATTATATAATAAATATAAAACCGATAGAATAGAACAAAATCGAGCAAGAGGCATTTTTTGTTTATTATATAATGAACAAATAAAAAGAATAGAGAAGCTAGTGTTAGTTTTTGTTAAGAAAACAAGCCGTTAGAAAATGAATAGAGTACAAGTCTTAAAGGGTCAATTTCTTCTGTTAAAGAATAGAATTAGAGAGTCATATAATGAGCATGAAAAATATATTATAGCAAGAGACGTTGTTTGTATTTCGCTATAAAACTGACAGGTTTCCAATTACAAATTCGTATTGATCTTGATTTACACATTTCTAAATGGTTTCCATTACAGATTTTTATTGGTTTTGTTCTGCAGTTTTAACGGTTATTTGTTTAATGTCGGGAATGCCCTCCGCTTATTAAAAATGTAAACCTCTTGCGTTTCTAAGCAGTGTTTTTTAAATTAAACTTTATTTAGAAGAAACGTCTACCTGGATGAATGAATCTCCACAGACATATAACCATGGTTGTTAGACAATGTGTAAACATTATATTATTTTATCTCTCCAAATAAAAATAAATCCCAATCTTTTACGTTTTTCCTGAACGTCTGGTACACTATAGTCATTGATTTAGTGAAGTAGAACTAGAATTTAGGAAGATAACCACACAGTGTGTGCTACCAATGTCAAATAAAAATGAACCAGTGACATACATTATCCTTTATTAAATACACAGACTGATTAACAAACACAGGTGCAGACAATTAGGGAGAAACCAACTCAAAGTCCAGGGGTGTGACAATAATGCAAAACTGCACAACTGGGTGTGCAAGAATAAATCACTGCGCAAAATATGTCTGAATTAAACTAGATTTTAAATTTAAGTAAAATTAAACTCGTAAAATAAATTTGCAACAGCAAATAAACCTAGCCACATTCTGCATTTTGGAATGAAACAACATGCATTACATTCAAAAACTAATGAAAAACATTATGTATTTACAACTATGTATTTATACACACACCGAGAATCCTATATTCTATCCAGGTAAGAACCTACAGCCACTGGTAGCATGTTTACTTTTTTTTGTGCAAAATCAATTTTCAAGTTTTAAAATGCCGAGAATCATATTGCTGTGGGTCAGCTGTTTAAAATAATCGAATCCCATTCAAAAACTGCTTTGTCGATCAACATGCTACCATTTCAGTGTTTTAAGGCAGAACTCGTACATTTATTCTTGTCACGCTGTGGTTATCATCCATCCATTATCATAGCAGACACCAACTGGAAAGTTGCATTTGATATACCAGGAGTAAGTGTAAATGATCTGATCTGTAAATGTTCTTAACCAAAGACGTAAGCATTCAGCATAACACACATTCACATTCATCTCGTCATAACCCCTTTTACCCTATCATTTCCAGTCAATCTCATGAGACGCCCAGACATTCAGAACATTAACCCACAGGACATCCTAGTCAATGTGGCAGAAAGATGGGAAAACCTGGAAAAGGAGATCATTTCCACTGGATTTTGTGATGGTACCAATGAAAATACTCCGTTTTAGTTATTTGATAGTACTATTGACATTAATATTAATAATGTGTCCTAATAATATACTACATTTTCACATTAAGGGTAAAGCCTTGGGTCTTTTAGCAGTAGAGAGAAAATGACCTGATGTTAATCTTTAACAAATTGTATTTATATATCAGACTCATCTAACAATCCTTTCTCAAGTTCACTGACATATTTGGCATTTGCTCCTTGGATTGGACAAGACTAAATGACAAGCTTCCAAAAACTGGTCTCGACTGGCCGCTCGCCCCGAACGCCCTCCAGAGACTATGCTGGCCTGTGGTCCCCTAATTGTCCCCAAGAAAAAAAAAGTGGGCCGGGGATGGGAGGCTACTATATACCCAAACTGTCTGACCCGCCATGGCCCCCTGAGCTCCCTGATCAGCCCTGGAGGCCGTCCCTGTATCCTCTCTTCCTGCCTAGCGGCCTCCAGGGCGCTCACACTCGCTCCCCTAATGATGTTATAAGGCGCGAGACACGCCTTCCTGGGTGTTTGTAGTGTTTTCCTAGTGTTTTCCCCCCCTGTGTTTCCAGTGTTTTGGTTTATTCCTTTGTCTCCCCCTTTTGGGTTAGTATTAGTTGGTCTGGTCTTGCCCATATTTGGACTTCCCCCTTGTTATCTTGTTTAGTTGCCACTCCCCTTTGTCAGTGTATTCATAGTCCTTTGTTCCTAATGCTGCGTTCACACCGCCCAAACCGTCATGCGTCAGTTGCGGCAAGATTACATGTAAAGTCAATGGTTGAGTCCGTCAGAGGTCCGTCAGAGGCTCTGCGTTGCGTTGTGTCCGTTGGATCCGTCAACTTTTCAAGCGTTACCTGCGTTTCAAGCGTCAACGCAGCCAACGCAAGCAACGCAGAAGTTCAGCTAGTTGAACTTTTGACGGACTTAACGCACTTGACGCAGTGCGTCAACCAATCAGAGCGTCTCACTGTAGCGACGTCACCACACGTATTTTGAATGAAGCGGGAGCAGAAAAAACAACAACATACAATTCTCTGCGATTGAAGACGGCTACAAACTTATTCTAGCCGTCTGCAATCGCAGAGAATTGTATGATCCGTCCTCGTTGTTGTATAAAGACAGGAATGTAAAGGAACTTGCTTGGATGAAGATCGCTGAAGAGATCGGGTTGTCAAATCTTTTCTCAACGTAATTATTTCCCATTTCGTTAGCTAGCGAAACATGTTCATGAGAGGATTCCAAAATGTCCAGTCCCAATAGTTTGCCATGGTTTATTCAGGGGAAGTGTGCAGAAAACTAGATGCGTTGGGAGCGTTGCCTGACGTGTGCGGTGTGAACGCACCAAAAAGCAAGCGTTGACAGCTTCAACGTACATGCGTCAAACTAGATGCGTTAGGTGCGTTGCCTGACGCAGACAAAGTGTGCGGTGTGAACGCACCATGACTCCCCTTGTCCGTTCTTAATGTTGCATCCTGGTTTCGTGTCCTGGCTTGTTTGTTTGTTTATTTTCAAAAATTTGGGGTGGAAAAAAAAATCGAGGCGGGTGGAAAAAAATATTAAGGGTGGGATGAAAAAAATTCAGGGTGTGTGGAAAAAAAATTGGGGTGGGAAAAGGAGTGTTTTGACAGAAAGGTTACTCTGCCTTAGTGGACCTTGTTGATTTCCTCGGTCATCAGCTGCAGTACTTTGGGCAACTCCATGGATACGGATGGATGTACGCGAAATGCAGAGAGAAGGGAAAAGAGGATGTACGCTTGGTGCTGAAGGAATTGGATCCTGCAGGAGGTTCGGCGAGACCTTTGCTAAGGAACCAAACTTAATTTGGCATTTGGACTCGTACGATAAGTTAAAACCATATGGCATTTGCATTAACTTTTGTCAAGAAATACTGTGACTGAAAGAATTGGGGACTTTTCAAGAGACAGCTGAAAGACAAAGTTAAGATATTCATAGCTTTCTCTGTAGCACACATTGAGAGTACTGACGTTAAAGACGTAGTTACTGATGTTGATGCACTGTTTTCCTTTTTTATATTTGATGATTGAGCCTGATGCGCCCACTCCGTCAGGGAGGCGATCGCTAAAATAATAACTATTATTGTTGACTAATTTTACTCAGTACAGTACAACTAAAATAATACCTTGAAATGAAAAGAAACCACATTTTACAATCTGAAATTTCTTATACTGGTGAGCCCCTTTTAGTCCAAGAATCAAGGATGTGTTAGTAGTAAGTTCAGAACGGCTCTAATATAGAGAAAGCCTGACCAATTTCAGCCTGCTGTCCTTCTTGGTAGCACACAGAATTCATGAGAGCTGTAGCTACTTACTTTGTCGTCAATTTTCTGACATTGTAATGGCACCAGTTGTAAAAAGAAAAAGAAAAAAGAATGCCTTCCCACTCTTGATCAATTAGTTTCTAAGTTTTTTGTCACAGTTAAAAGAATTTGTTGATTTTCTTACTCCAAAATGTCATTATCAGACACCAAAAGAATCAAAATGGTTAGGCAATATCCTGAGGATGATTTTATAAGATATGCTTTTTGCCTTCATTGCAGATGTAACATTGTACAATTGTTCCTTGGGGTACAAAATGGCCCCTTAAATGGTCACAAGCTAGAAGGTACGATCTTGTACCCCGGGCTAGAGGTACAAAACGGCCACTTGTACCTTAAACGGTAGTTTTGCAGCTTTCTTTCTGAGAGTGTGGGGGTCACCTGTACCCTTCCTTAATAAGGACTCATCTGATAAGGGTGTTTTCCCCGAGGTGAACAGTTTATCGCGTGTTTTGATCATATTGCTGGTTACACGCTGTTCTGTGGAGCGCTTGTTTTTAACGGTGAACCGAATCCAATCCCGCAACAGAGCAACCATGCTCACAGAAAGACTAAACAGCCTCTCATTGCTTATGTTTGAATGGGAAATGCAGAGGCACTGGACCCAGATGATATAATTGAAGCATTCAAAGCCAAGTTCTCTGGCCTTTTAAATGCCCATGATGCAAAAAGCTTATCTAGACCAGTAGGCCTACTAAATGCAACATGCAATTTGAAATATATTTTTCTCTTTCTTCAGAGAGTTGTTTGTAAACTTATGACTTGAAATTGGCAGAGAATAAAGTGTATATTAAATGAAAAGTCAAGTGTCTATTGCAGCATTAAATTTAGATCTGCGCATGCATTTAAAGCTTCGAAAAATGGCTCATAAAAAGGACGAAGACGTAAAAGCTCTTTACAAGTCACAATCACAAATGACGGTAATATCAGTGGAGTAGTGGAGGGTACACTGTAAAAAGTTTTCACCAGTTTCAACTTAAAATTTGAAGGCAGCTGCTAAACTTAAGTTAAATCAACTCAATCAATTTTGTGTTTCTGATTTCTGTCCAACAAACGGTGATGCATTATGATAAACTTACTGGCCATGTTATCTGCTCTCTAACGCTCTTTAAATCAAAAACTAATGGAGACAGCACACAGTTACTAAAGCAAGCTGTGTCAGCTTCATATTACTAGCAGACTGATGTTTCTGAAGATGTGAATATTGTAACGTCCAGATTTGAATCTGCCTGGAAACCAAATCTCATTGACAAGATAGCAAAACTTTTGAGAAAAACACTTTTAGAAAACAAATGTACAGTTTGCATTTCATGGCTTATTTAGCATAATTAAATGATGGAAATGCATTTTAGCGGGGTTTAATATTAAACAAATCAAATGTTTAATTACTACATTCATACGGCATTCTTTAAAAAATAAAATCTCTACAGTAAGGCTGGACATTTGACTAAGGATCAAATGAATTCAGCTTTGAGATTGAAAACCAACCTGTTTGTGTAGCACTCCTGAAAAGAAGTTTAAAGAGATGAATAAAGAAAATAGTGAAAAGACAGCGATGGCTTCTTCAACGGCGTGTTTACTCTGAATGAAGCATAACTCGTTTGTTATTGAAAGGATTTTTCGATGTTTTGTACGAACCCTAATCCTGTTTGTTATCGTTGCAAAAAATAAATAAATTTGATGACAACACAGAATAACGTACATGATCAAAAACAGACTGTCTTCTATTTATTTGTTCACAAAATCCGCTCTCTAGCATTATAAACGCTGAACTAATACCAACATATACAATTAAAAAAAGAAAATTGTGAATGTTAGACAACAAATATATAACAGATAACAGCTTCACAGTAAACTGTTTTGTCTTATATTAATGTCAATTAAAGCATGACTAAAAAGAAATCTCCAAAATTATAATTATTCAGTTATGACAGACACAGTTGTGTAAGATCATAATGTTTGTAATGTGTTCCAGTGGATTAAAACGTACAATATAGTGTATAAATACAATTTGCGACCTATAACAGTATGTAATAGTAATAGGAAATGTGTAAAGTTGCATAAAATAAAAGTACAGCAGCAGGCTGACTCCAATGTATAATTAATGGTTGTATTCCACAATTGATAACATAAAACACATATCATAATACAGTACAACTTTTGCCGTAGTAGTCCTAAAATGTACTGGGGATCTAACTGTCTATTGCGCTTCTCATTTGGCTGAGATTCGACAATTTTTGAGTGCATAAAATGTGATGTATTCTGATCCGTAATATAAATTACTGATTGACTTTTTAATGTATTACTCTGTTATACTATATACTAATTACTGTAACTATATATTGGTGATTCTTAGACTATGGGCACTTTTATGTACTTAAGTCATAATTTTTAAAATACATATATTTCCTCTTTCCTTGTCAAGCTATCAATAAAACCAACCTAAAAAATTTACTACCTTTTATGATTTTTTAATACGTATAGGTGTCAGAATCAGTGTTTTCGACTTGTCGCACACCCAGACTTTTAAACTTCAACAATAAAAATACAGTTTAAAAATATGACTTATCTGGTTACCATTAATGTACTTGAATTAAGCACTAGTAAAATAATTAAAATACATTATAGTATTTAATGTGAGACCTTTATCAATATTACTTTTTATACTAAATATAGCTGTGGCACAGTATTGCTGTCTTTTCAGCACAACACAGTAATGTATCTTTAAAACGTTTGTGTGAAAGATTGTATCGCTGGTTTCTATGGAAATGTTGAGTGACATCAGAGCACATGTTGGACATGGAGGGAATTAAAATTTATAATTTTAAAAATTAACTTAAATTTTTATTTTTTTTACTTACATTTTTTTTTTTAAGTTAAATAAGAGTATTTTACATGCACGAAATGCTAAGTAATAATTCAAAGCCAGTCAGTGAAGCTATCTTCCATTTTCTCACAAAAAACTACAGAAATGTCATTTCCACCACACTGCCCTCTGTTTCTGGAAATGACATTTATGCTTACAAAGTACAATTGATATGGATTGCAAGAATAGATTTGCATGACTGTAAACGTTTCAATACAGAAAGAGTCCTGTTCCAGCATTAATTGGGACGAAGCTCCCCTACATTTACATTAATTTCTTGTCATTTCCACCACACACACATTTTAAAAAAATATTTAAAAGGTTCTTATCACACATAAAAAAAAATCCACAATTTATGAACCATCCTCTACTTAATATAAAAACCAAAGTTATTCCATTTTTAAGTAACAGCTGTATGTTGAGATGCACATTTGGTCACTGCAGGTCAAAAATAAAAACTCAAATATTAACTTTTTCTCTTTTTTTCCCTTAAAACTAGACTAATTATTTAAACTTATGAGACTGTGTAATGTGACTTTTGAACATTTTTTTTCTTCAGATTCTCAAGGCTAAAAGTGGCCCTAGTTGAAGAAACGCCCATATACATGTTAAACAGATTTATCCTAGTTTAATATCTGTAAGCCAGTTGATGGTATCAGTTTAATTGATGTTGTGTTGCCAGGTCACTTCTCCTTGAGGTGAGCTAAAATAGGTGCAGGATTTTTCTCTAACAGACACTGCAAGTCTGCTGTCGGCTCCCATTGTTAACACTGGCTGCAGGGAATCCTGGCAGTCACATGGAGAACTTCTTACTGCATGCTCTTGCTCACACTAGTTGCCATCAATCGGTAGGAAATTGTGCAGAATGCATGTGGTTGCTTTCTCAGGTGTAACAGCCATAGACTGGCCACTGATTGGAGAGTATGCCAAAGCCATTCCTACCACTATTCTTGACCGGGACAAACGATAGTCATAAAGCCTCTTCTCTGTTGTGAGCTGCTGTCCTGGAAAGGGCCTCATCAGATTTTGTTTTGCAGTGGGAATGCTTCATCTCCAGCAAAGACATGTGGCATAGGCCCAAGGCTTTCTGCCTCTGGTAGTGGAGTTTTCCATCTTTCAGTCTCTTTCCCAAGGAGGAACAGGAAAAACCTCCTCCATCACTGTCTCTTCCGAAAGCTCCAACATCAATTACACGAAACAGATCATGTGCATCAACTAATGCCAGAAGGACAATAGAGTGTGTGCCCCTATAGCTGAAATATAATGAGCTTGTAACACCACATGTTTGCCATCAATAGCTCCAATGCAGTTTGGAAAGTTCCACGTCTCCTCAAACTCTTTGGCCATTTCCACCCAATCTTGCGTTTCTGCTACTGGCATATATTCACCTGACCAGCCTGGCCAAAACCCCTCTAAAACCAGCCAAGCAGCCTAGGCTGGTTTTAGCTGGGTTTTTCACCAGGGACATCCCAGATGGCCTTGGTGACCTCATCCACAATTGTTTCCACGGTTGAAGTTCCCACTCTGTAGCTGAAAGCTATGCTCACAAATGAGTCTCCAGTGGCCAGAAACCTGTATTTAAACAAACAAACAAACACATTATTGGGCATCATGCAACTCAATCATACAAAATAAGATATTGTAAACATTGACATCAAGGTATTCTGTAAAGCTGCTTTGAAACAATGTGTATTTTAGTGTGTATTTGTTTCAGTGTATGAACTCTTTTTTTTTTTCTGAATAGTGGAAGAAGCAGTGTTGTTTTTGGCGGCCGATTTTAATTTTAGTTTTAGTCTAGTCTTTGTCACAGCACAGAGGGAGGCAGAGACGGAGGTGAGTGTATAAGATAAAATGCAAGTTTATTGACAGGTTTGGTAAGTAGATTAAAGCAGGTTTAAAGGTGATGGTTCTTATCTGAAATGTCCGGGTGTCAAAGGAGTAGATCAGGCGGGAAATCATAGAGTCCAGGGGAGAATGCATGCAGGGGTGTGATCGGTAGATCAGACAACGAGGAGTGCTAGAGTCCGGGTATATGTAGGAGTGATAACGGGTGTCAGGTGAGTAATCAGTAATCAGGTGATAGTGAACGGGTGTGTGTGTCTTCAGGGGGCGTGTCAGGTGGATCTTGCTGTGGTAGGACTCTGACATTACCCCCTCCTCCAGGGGCGGCTCCCGACGCCCCTCTCCGACGTCGAGGACGACCTCGACCGCGAGGGGCAGGACGTTCTGGGTGGCTCTGGTGGAAGTCCGTCAGAAGTTGGGGATCGAGGATATCGTTTCTGGCCACCCAGGATCTTTCCTCCGGTCAATACCCCTCCCAGTCGATCAGATATTCCAACTGGTTGCCTCGACGCCGGGAATCCAGGATCTCCCTCACGGTGTAGATGGAAGGATGATCCAGGATCTCAGGAGGAGGGGTATCAGCTTCAGCTCCGGGTTCATCTGTGGCAGAGGGAAAATGGGGTTTAAGAAGTGATACGTGGAACGTGGGATGAATTCTGTACCTGGGTGGGAGCTGAAGCTGATAAGTCACTTCGTTGATCTGCCTCAGGACCTCGAACGGACCGATGTAGTGGGGACTCAGCTTTTTGCAAGGTAGTCGCAGCCTGATGTCCTTCGTGGATAACCACACCCTGTCTCCAGGTTGGTATACTGGAGTGGGTCTTCGACGAACATCGGCGAACTCCTTATGTCGACGGATGGCGCGTTGCAGGTGTTGATGAGCTGAGTCCCACACTCTCTCGCTCTCTCGGAACCAGTAGTCGACAGCTGGAACATTAGTGGGTTCCTCCGTCCAGGGAAACAGTGGAGGCTGAAAACCGAGTATGCATTGGAAGGGGGTGAGTCCGGTAGTCTCTTGGCGGAGTGAGTTCTGTGCATACTCGGCCCACGGGAGGAACCTGCTCCAGCTGTGTTGGTCAGCGGAACAGTATGACCAGAGGTAACGTCCAAGCTCCTGGATCTTCCTCTCAGTCTGGCCGTTGGTCTGCGGGTGGTATCCTGATGAGAGATTAACAGAAATGCCAAGTGACTTGAAGAATGCTTTCCAAACGTGGGAGATGAATTGTGGACCCCGGTCCGACACGATCTCCTCGGGGAGACCAAAGTGACGGAACACGTGCTGGAAGAGTAACTCAGCGGTGTTCATGGCCGTAGGGAGGCCTGCCAAGGGGATGAACTTGCAGGCCTTGGAGAAACGGTCCACCACAACCAGCACGCAGGTGTTGCCCTCAGAGTCAGGGAAGTCCGTCACAAAGTCTACCCCGAGGTGGGACCAGGGTCTCTGCGGGATGGGTAGTGGCACCAGCTTTCCTGTGGGGAGATGACGAGGTGTGTTAGTGGTGGCACAGACTGAGCAGCTTTGGACGTACCTGATGACATCCCGGGTCATACTGGACCACCAGTACCGAGATTGGATGAGCGAGAGGGTCCGTCTGCTACCTGGGTGTCCAGAGCCCGGAGATTGGTGAACTGTGTCCAGAAGGTGTTGACGCTGGGAGCTGGGAACGTAGATCTTACCTTCTGGACATTCCGGCGGAGCAGGCTCTTGGAGAGTGGCTTCGTGGATCCAGGTGTCAATGTCCCACTGGATGGGGCTAACGAAGAGATCGGAGGGTATGACGTGTTCAGGTTCGATGGTGGTGTCGTGGGGAAATTGTCTTGAGAGAGCATCGGCAGGGATATTCTTGGATCCGGGACGGTAAGTAATCTTGAACTGAAATCGAGTGAAGAACAATGCCCATCTTGCCTGTCGGGGGTTGAGTCGTTTGGCTTCTCGGAGGTATTGAAGGTTTTTATGATCCGTAATGATGGTAAACGGATGGTTAGCCCCTTCCAGCCAATGACGCCACTCTTCCAAGGCAAGTTTGATGGCGAGTAGTTCTCGATTGCCTACATCGTAGTTTTGCTCCGCCGGACACAGTTTCTCCTGGATGCGGCGTTGGCGTTCTGACCATGATAGACGTGTGGAGTCTATTTGCATCGGTTCTGGTACTGGAGAGCTAGCTGCCACCGTAGCGGGCTGAGGAGCGGTTTCTGATGACTGGCAGGCGGCTAGGCGCTGGGAGATCCTCGTTGCTCGCTGGAGGAAGGTCTCCAACCCGATGTTGTCGTCGTAGATGGCCATGGCGGCGCGAATCTCTGGGTGGAGACCGTGACGGTAGGCACCCAGCAACGAGGTCTCATTCCATCCACTAGCCGCCGTCAGCATCCGGAAATGGAGGGTGTATTCATGGATGGAAGAAGAACCTTGTTGTAGGCGGAAGAGTTGGTCAGAAACTGGGAGAATGTCAGAGGTAACAGTGAAGACTTCGGAAAAGTGGCCGGTGAATTGCTCGAAAGACTGAATGAGGGGAGTTTTAGCTTGCCATATAGATTTGGCCCATTGCAGGGTTTTTCCGGTGAGTAGTGAAATAAGAAATGCTACCTTAGATTCATCCGTGGGAAACTGCTGTGGTTGCATCTTGATATATAGCTGGACTTGAAGTAGGAAACCGCTACACTCAGCCGCCTCTCCCGAATATGTTGCAGGTAATGCCATGGGACTTCCTGAGGCAGATGGCGGCGCGAGGGATGTTGTTAGCGCCGTCTTGAAGGCTTTGATGAAATCGGTGAGTTGATCTGGTGCAGGGGAATCCTCGTTGTCCATTTAGTTGAAGGTCTGATCTTCTGTCACAGCACAGAGGGAGGCAGAGACGGAGGTGAGTGTATAAGATAAAATGCAAGTTTATTGACAGGTTTGGTAAGTAGATTAAAGCAGGTTTAAAGGTGATGGTTCTTATCTGAAATGTCCGGGTGTCAAAGGAGTAGATCAGGCGGGAAATCATAGAGTCCAGGGGAGAATGCATGCAGGGGTGTGATCGGTAGATCAGACAACGAGGAGTGCTAGAGTCCGGGTATATGTAGGAGTGATAACGGGTGTCAGGTGAGTAATCAGTAATCAGGTGATAGTGAACGTGTGTGTGTGTCTTCAGGGGGCGTGTCAGGTGGATCTTGCTGTGGTAGGACTCTGACAGTCTTTGTGTGAACCTGACATTTTAGTTTTTATTAGTTTTAGTCAAATTCATACTCCTTTTAGTCTAGTCAAGTTTTAGTCGACTAAAAGTCTGAGCATTTTAGTCAGAATTGCCCATGACTATTTTAGTCTAGTTTTAGTCGACGGAAACTAATGACATTTAGTCTATTTTTAGTAATGCAATTTTATTTAACCCAGTCAATATAGTACCAAAGTTTTCTTTTAGCCAAACCCATTTCAAACAAGGTTATCTGATTATATTATTGTTACCTTATAGGCTGAAAAATGCATCCATTGCAGAAGATGCTCTAATTTGAATTTACAACATTTATTTTACCTACCAAACATGTTAGAAGTACACAGACATAAATTGAAAAAAATAAATAAAAACAATAAATAAAATAGCATCACGTGACAATGCCAGAAAAAACAGAGAAACAAGGTTTGAATGGTCAAGCTACAATTTACTAAACATTAGTGATGTGACGTTCGACACAGAAGCTTCGAATAATAATATTAATCAACTTAACAATATTCTTAATTTACTTGATCATCTATGCATACACGAATCATGCTTGTACTTATTTTTTTACTTTATTTACAGATGAATTCATTTATACCTTGTGTAAGTAAAATATTTCTTATGGTTTTCTTAGCACAAATTTAATGTATGAAATTGTCCAAAAATGGCTTGAACATCTGGGATGCAAAAGAAACATTTTCCACATTTGACCACAAGATGTCATTAGTGTACAACGTGTTGAAAAGCTTTGAGTAATTAACCCTTTTAGATACAGTTGAGGGGAACGCTTTGGTGCTTCGAAAAGCTTCATTTTCCCATCTCTACTAAAAAGTAGAAAAAAAATGTTCCCCCCAAAAAATATGAGCCCTATCTGGCCGGCCATTGGTCCCTTTCTCTGTGTCAGACTTAACTTTGTTTGTAGGCGTTTTCTAAATTATGCCGCGAGTGGGGTTTGAGGAAGAGACGTCTAGAAGAGATACAGCTCTGGCTAATGGGAAAGCGCACATCAATCTAACGTTAGAACATTCGTTTCGTCTTGTTTAGGTCAACGAAAATAAAGAGACATTTTAGCATAGTTTTTATTTTCTAAACAACATTTAGTCTCGTTTTTATTCGTCAAGGATATTTCATAATACATTTTATATAGTCATGGTCACATGACCAGCATTTTCGTCTCTGGTTTTCGTCACGTGATAAAGGTTCGTTGACGACGATATTTAGTCATAATTTTCCTTGACGAAAGCAAACACTAGGAAGAAGTGAGGAAAAATAGGAAGAATCTTAGGGACAAGTATATAATAGAGAAGAGAGCTATGAAAGAATAGAAGTGGGTCAGAAGCAGACAGCCGGAAAGTATGGAAATATCTCCACATTGTGGCATTCCTTGAGCCCCATGTGAAAGAGAGTACTAACATGCTGGTAAATGAAGAAGAACAGGAAGTTGAGCCAGTCACAGTGCAGATAGAGCAGGAAGTGAGTGATAGAAGTACAACAGGAGAGGATTCACTTGCTGAGAATGAAAACGACAGCAGCTCACAAAAGCCTAAGCAAAGTTGACCAGTTCCTCAGGTATCAGTGGAAAGGAGAAAACAGCAGGAACTTTGTTTTGAGTCACGGATGCTTGAAAAGCTGGATGAAATCTCCAAGCCGCTTAAAGACTGTGGTGATGGAGATGAGCTCTTTCTCATCAGTCTTGAACCAGCTTTTAAAAGAGTATGTGGCTGATGTTCTCATTTACGATCTCACTTTGATTTTTAAGAATGTTTGAAAATATTTCAACATGTATTTGTTTTATTTTTAACTGAACTTACGAATAAAAAAAGTATTTTGAAGAGTTATCAAACTATAATAAATGTAATGAAGTTATTGCATCTCCCTGAGACAGATGGAGAGCCGCTCGTTCGAACTGGTTTGTTTCTGTCTTTGTGACCCTTCCCATGAAGTAGTTCAAAAGGTTCAAGGTTAGCCTGAAGTAGGTCTTGAGCCTGAGAGGGTCATTGTAAAGTTCTTGAACCACATGATGATAGTCTCCCTGCTCTTCTCGGTTAAGGAGTAGTTCATGTACCCATTTTGTCCTCCTACTTTCCTTTTGTGCATGAACACATCAATAAGAAGTGTTTGCATTTCCACCAAAGCCCATCTTATAATTTGACAAAAAAATAAAAACAGATGTCGTTGTTGCATTCTTATGTTTATGTTGTGTACTGCTACTCAATCTGTAATAGAACTGGTTTGTTTCAGTACAAAAAATACTTAACTTTTACAAAAAGTATTTTTTATTGTAATAATTGTGATTTCATAATATGTAGATATGAACTCAACTGAAACTTATGAAAAGATCTCTTATTGTTGGTCAAAAAGCAGTTAATAGTAGTGCTCTGCAGCCATCTAGTGGTAAAAGTTATATTTTTTTTACTTTTAAACTGCATTTTCCAAAAAAAGGGCAAAAATCTTACACTAAACCATATCAAATTATCCATGTTATCCCCATGAATGAAAGTTTAAAATGTGGGTATTTCATAAAGTGAATTTTACATAAAAAGTTGTTTTTGCATATAAACCTATTAAAAGTATATATTTATTTAATAATTTATATGTATTTAAAAAGCTGCGAAAACTGCACAAATGTGGAGTAAAAACATTAATACACAGGAAAAACATTTTTTCTTTTTTTTTTTTTACTATTATTTTGTTACAAAATGTAAGTTTTGTTGCCTGGGGTCTCTAGAGAGCCCAAAGACCACGAGTGTGAATCCTAAATAAAGACTGCATGAGGGTTAAAGTCACCTGTTCATTATTCTTAACTTCATTGTTGTCACTATTCTCCCTGTCTTCGTCAAGTGCCTTATCGTGTTCTTCTTCATCATCGTCCAACGTTACAACATCAGAAACACGACGTTATGTGGTTAGTTAGGACTTGAAGGGGGTATGATGTGTTGCATTTCTGGCACATTGCCTTAGGCATGTTACGAACAGTTTCAGAAGACGAAGAGGATCTCGAAGAGGAGCGATGCATAGGACTGAAATCTCTCCAGTTTTGGCAGCTTTCACAAGTCTTCCTGTCTAACCACAGTCTGCAGGTGCTATAGGCTATGTTTGCGACTTCCTCAACCTCCTGAAATAGCAGTAAAACAGTTATCTTAACACTATTTAGAATTAAATCAAATTTGAACAAAATAAAAGGATTTTATACAAATTTTAATACAATTCTTTAGCACTGCACTGTGCTAGCTATTTTATATAAGAGATGTCTACATATAGTCCAGAATTCATAAAAGAAAAATTTGGCCCTGGGGTTAAAATATATATATATATATATATATATATATATAGCCTAGGCAAATGTTTCTAAACTATTTTAAATTACTGCAGGTTAAAATACTACTTGCACCATTCAGCATGAGCACCTCCTCACTGTCATTAGGCCTGTATTTAAATTGAGCAATGCAACGTTTTATACGTTTCTTTAACTATATTTGATTTTGATGATGAACAGGTTGTTCTGTCAACTGCGTGATTTTACCCTCTATGAGAGGAAACGGTTACTCTGTCATTTATGGTCATGCAGACAGAAGACAAACATTATTCTAATTCCAAGTATTTGCAGAATAAAGAAAACATGAAGGATGCCGCTTCATATTTGCCTTGCTTTCCGTAAACTGTGGAGCTTGTTTTGTTTCGTGAAATATATATTTTTTTCTCTTTTATACCATTTTATTGACTGATTCGTTGTAAAATAATGCTTACATTGTCGGTGAAATAGGCTTTAGGAAAGCGGAACAGATACCAACGAGATAAAAGACGGATATCGCGTGTTGTGTAGCTGATTAAACATGATATAGTTTCAGTTCTGTTGCTTTTATATGAAAATAAACACGATACACAAGACACTCAAAGTGCTTGCTATTTAATTCCATATGAAAGGCCTATTTATCATTCATTTTTTACTTTAACACAAACATGTATTTAAGATGTTGATAGTAATATGACTGAAAATGATGAGTGTTCTGCTGAGATATATGACAGAGCCATTGCAAATGGACAACTTTACGGTACAGCTAAGAAATGGTTGCATTGGAAAGATTGAGTCAATTGTTAATATCACACATGATCACAAAAACAATCCACTGATCAAAGCACACCCATGTCTAGAGAAGTCCGCTTTAGTAACTTTAGTTTTCCATCATCAGGAAAACATATGCCTCTACCAAACAAAAAAATACCAGAAAGGTCATTGCAGCTCTGGTGACAGGAAAGATCTTGAGAAGATACAGGTTAAAATGCAAACTTCAGGAAGCCCTAGGAATATCTAGGAAGACCAGCAGTGAGCAATCCATACTCTCCAACAAGTTAATGAATAGATCCTTGTGTCACCGACTACACAACAAGGTGCTGTCCTTCATGACAAGGGGTGAAAACCGGCGTCTCACAGCAGGAAAATCACAAACATTAACAAGAGGGAAGACAAAGGTTTTTAAACCACACCATGAAAGACTTGCATAGAGATTCCTCATTGAGAGTCCTGACTGAATATCTCATATTCTGTGTTCTGCAGTATTCGCCCATTCTGGGTGATCCAGCCATCTATTGCAGACAAAGCTTGGCTTTATCGTAGCGAGGCTGCATTCTCTCATTGGGGATACTGACTTAGAGGAAATGTCAGAGTCTGTTTGATGTGACCCAAACTCAAAGGATAGTATGTACAACGAATGCCCTGCCTGCAAAAATAAAGACACGTAAGGATGACATGCAAGTGAGTGTTTCCTTCACACAGTGGACAACCGAAACCATGGTCAGAGAGAAGAACGAGAAAGGGAAAAAAGAGAAGTGCTTGTGAAGATGACAGTCAAAAAGACGTTAGAAACCTCTTTGCAGAAGCTCATGGAGCTTTTTCAGCACCAGCTTACAAACTTCAAACGACAGTGAAATGTATTTGTGGACAATTTGATTTTGAACTGCAAGTTTCAAACAGTAATTTTAAAAAGCCTTTAAATTTTGATTTATCATTATTTTATTTAACCCTCTGGTGCTCTTCGGTCACTTTAGACCGAAAATCTTTCTGTTTTGAGTTTTAACAAAATCACAGCTTAATGGGAATGATATGAAACTCTGTGACTTTTATGCCATTTGGAATGTCAACACACACAAAAATTGAGGGAATGATTGAAGCAGGCTCAGTGGTCGTAAAAAAACAGTCACACTTGTGCTCTTGGGTCTAAAATGAGCGACCATAGGAAATGAATGGGACATCGACAAAAATACAAATATTCAGAGCATTTTTCTGTCTCCTTCTCACACATCCACACACACACACAAATGAACTGTAACACAGCAAATTGAGAGAATATGTAAAATAAAATAAAAATATATATAAAAAATGACACATGCAGAGTGCAAAAGACACACACTCTCTTGCATATACCAAAAATTAACACTTCAAATCATATTTATAACAAAAAACTATCCCAAACTGGATAAGAAATGGTCTTTGAGATTGTTTAAATGTATGTTCAACTATTCCACCTAATAAAAATGCTGAATCAATCGTCTAAAAACAACTAATTCACAAGCTGCTCTGGAGAGAACTATACAGGCATCTACTATACAAGTTACACCTGCCATTACAGATGTTTTTCTCGTTTTTTACAACCAGACGGCGCTAATCTGCCTTCAGACATTAGTGTTGAATGGCTGAGTCTCTATTTTAACCTGAAATACTGCATTAATAAAAAAAAAATTGTTTAAAATATTATTCTCAATGGCAAAAAACTGGATATTAATTACAGCATAAATACTAATTATTACCACAAAACCCTCTCAAAATGCAAAATAAAAAATATTATTAAACAAAAATGAATTCGAATGGTTTTACTGAAAAAAATTACAAGATGCGTTACAGGTGTCCGGCCACTTAAAAATACTGTGGATACTCTGTAAATTATATTAATTAAATAATTTATATTTTACAATTTGTATACTGTATGTTGGCTGTTTATATTAGGCAATGTTATATCCAATCCAGACAGTTCTTTACATTTACCACAGTGCGGGAAAATCTTGAAAATGTGCCTTGAAAGTGCTTGAATTTTATTTTGGAAAAGATTGTAAAAAAGATTCATATTGCGATGTAAGATTTTGGTCATTAGTAATATAATAAGCAACTATAAAGTGAAATGAACACTAAAGTGACGATACAATTGGACCTTGCAGATGGAACCACTAACACACCTGAGCTCACCTGACTCTGTCACACCCCTGGACTTTCTAGTTGGTTTCTCCCATTGTCTTCCCCTGTCATTCAGTCATCATTGGTTTTGCCCTCATCATCCTGTTATCCCCATCAGCTGTGTTTAATCATCATTTAGCCTTTATAAGTCAGTCTCTGTCTTCAGTTCCCTGTCGGAAAATGTAGGTGAACAGCTTTCAAGACGTCCATGTCCTGCCAGGTTAGGGACAGGCTGCTCCTTCTGTCATCAGACAGGATGTGTCTGATCGCTTGGGCCCGCTTGAGGAAGCACTCCACCATTGCCAGTTTGGAGCCGCAGCGAGTTGCGCAGTCCTGCCGACGGATGGATGAATTATGAATAAACGATTAAATGAAAGAATAGGCCTAAATAACCCAATGAATGAATGAATGAATAAGTCCATTTGGTCAAATTTGCATGCACATCTTTTTAGGCTAAAGAAGTCCCTTATGCGCATCAAGCTTGCATTTATTTTATAAAAAATACAGAAAAATATGACAATTTAAATTTCCCAGGTCACTTGGTGCGCGACTCGCCATCTTTCCTCACCTCTCTCTTTCTCCTCCTCGCTTTCCTGTGATGACAACCATTTCTAGGCATTGAATAAATTACATTTAATAATAAATCCTTGTCTTCTACCAGAGAGATAACTGCATATCAAGGACACAGACTGATTTGAAAGCCCATAGCACTTAAGCTTAGACAGATAAATGTCATGGTCAATAAGATCAAAAGCTGCTGTGAAATCCAGCACCCACAAGCTTTTTGTCATCCACACAAATCTACCATTAGCACCAATGCAGTGTTAGTGGAGTGTCCTGGCTTATAAGCATGCTGTGAATTGCAAAGCAAACTATTTGATACTGCAGCATTTGATTAAAAAGTAACTTTGCAAATATTTTGCTCAATATAGGGAGTCTAAAATTGGATTCGGTGAGGCCTAATCTATCATCTTTTACCAAAGGTATAATTTTAGACTGCTTCCAAATTGCCGGAAACACCCCGCTTAGCACAGATCTATTAAAGATGTGGCTGATTGTCAGGATTTGAGTCTTGTCTGTCCTGTTTTCCTAGTGTTTTTCCCCCCATGTTTCCCATGCTTATGGTTTAGTCCTTGTTCCCCCCTTTGGTTTTGTTCTAGTTAGTCTAGTCCGTGCCCATATTTGTATTTCCCCCTCGTTATCCTGTTATCTCGTTAGTCACCACGCTCTGTCTTCTGACAGGGTCCGACGATAACGTTACTTCTGTCTGTTTTGCTCCATGTTACTCGTTTATTTTCTTCGTAAATCTCAGTGTTTCATTCACTCTGGTTCCTGCTCCTTCATCCTCACTCCTCAACCTGCTATATTGTGACACTAGGATAGGCTTACACAGGATGTTACCAACAGTTTTGAGAATTTCGCCATCCAGGTGATCTATTTCCTCAGTGAGAGAGAGCAACATCTTCACAACAATTTCCTCTGTAACTGTACCAAATGTCAATGAACAAGATTTATTCCTCAGAATGTTCTTCCTTAGGGTACAAGATCTTACATTTGCAGTTTTCTTTATAAAAAAAGTCATTCAAATGATTTGCTAAATCCAAAGGTTTTGGTGATTCTTTCTGCTGCTGTTTGCAAGTACATATTAGAACACGTTGGTTTTTTACACAGTATTTCATTTATAACTTTCCACAATTGCTTGCTATCATTTGACGAGTTACTAATCTTTTGGCTAAAATATATTTTCTTTTTTAACCTATTTACCTTTATTTCTCAACTTGCAATAATACCTTTCATCCATATCGATTTTAGATTTTAGAGTTTCAGCTTTGGCATTATCTCTTTCCCTCATTATAAATTTTAGCTGACCACATCGCGTCTGCACTATAAGCTGCACATTGCACGGTTGAATAAATGTCACAGTTTACATGCATGGTCACTAAAGTTAATAATTTGCATTTCTTCTCAAGTTTGGCCAGTATTTGAACCATTCAGCACTTCTGCGCTCTCCAGAGATGCTGTGCTCATAATTGGTCCATTGTGAAAACAAAAGAACACAGCATGATTAAACATTTAATTACATATTAGAAAAAAAAACTCAACCATTTAAAAAAGAAATCCTCCCTCCAACAAGAGTCACGTAAAAGGGGAATTCACCCCAATTTCAAAAATGAAATTCAGGTCCTGAATGAATGGCTGATTATAAATAATTCTAGATTTCAACAACAAGCCTTTTTTAACATGTAGATAAAATCAGAGATGAAACTGTCATATAAGCGGGACACTTAGGAGCAATCACTTCCTTCCTGAGAAAGTCAATATGTTGATTTTATTACATAAAAATAGCTAGGCACGCTATAATTCTCCATTCCATTGTGTTGTGCTCTTATGTTCAAACATGTTGTGGAAACCTCTCTCTCTCTTTGAAGAGCATTTTTTAAAAAGGTGCTTTATGGGCCATTTTCTGTTTGTTTAGAGGAATTTTTAAACTGCAGTATTAAAAATAACGTACAATTTTAGTAAAAAATGAAAGTACTTGATCAGTAAGAATTAGTTTTGGCACCTCAAACTGATCCAGGAATTTGAGGATGGTCACATCAGTCAGAGGATAGGCTTGTGTTCATTTGGTGCAGTAATCAATGATGACACAATGCTCTGATTTTCCTGGTCAACTTCCAAATCAGGTCCATTCCATCGAGTTCAAATGGACACTTGGTCTGTAAACACACAAGTATGAAGCAAAGACGTACAAATGTACTTTAGTAAATGCAAACCTATCTGGGAAATGTACGTTTGGAGTCGTGCCTTGACTGGTGTATAGCTCGTCTCCAGATGGATTAAGACACAGAACATTTGTTATATGAATGATGGACGAATGCTTTATTATCAATTACTTTTTACAATTATTTTATTTAATTAATTACATTTGGCATATGAATCAATTTCAATTTATTTTATAATAGGATCAAATGTATTAATTAAATAGTTGTTCATTTATTGTTTTTATTACGTAGCCTTTGCATATGAATTATCGTATGATTTTTTTAGTACATAACATGAAGATATAACATTTCTTTAAATGTGCTAGTCATGAATTAATTTTCTCATTACTTTCTTTAATTAGTCTATTAAATGCACTATGCATATGAATGGTGTAACCAAGGTTACCAGATTATCAATTACTTTTGAAAATTATTTTAATTAATTACATTTGGCATATGAATCAGTTTAAATTTATTTTACATTATATGATATACAATAATAGGATCAAATGTATTAAATCGTTTTTAGTACATTATAACATTTCTTTAAATGTGTTAGTCAGTATTTAATCACATTAATTTAATTAGTCTATTTAATCTACTATTCATATCATTTGTGTAACCAAGGTTACCAGAGAGTAACAGAGAAAGAAAACGAAAAAAAAAAAAAAAAAAATATATATA